>NW_027395545.1:0-108533 GCF_047715705.1 Aspergillus ambiguus | reverse complement strand
AAATCCGGTGTAAATCGTTAAAAAGTCGCGGCCGGCGGCCTCATCTCCTCCATTACTGGCCGTTGTTCTTCTTCCAACGGAGCAGCTCCGCCAGGCTGGGCAAGCTGCAGCCGGACTTGAGGAACTCATGGGCGAGCAGTTCGTCCGCGGTCGCGCGGCTGCGGACGTCGACGCAGAGACAGACGCTGAGGAACGACTTGAGTTCTTTGCTGAGCTTTTCCGGCTTCTTCAGACGCGGCGTTCCGTTCGTCGCGATGAGGTACAGCGCCTTCAGGGGCTCCTCGTTCAGGTAAGGGGGTTCGGATTCGATCATCTCAATGGCCATGATTCCCAGCGACCAGCAGTCGACCTTGGGGCCATACTCCTTCTGCTTGACCACCTCTGGTGCCATCCAGTACGGCGTACCCACCATGGTCGCGCGCTTGTTCTTCGTTTCGGTGAGCTTGGCGCAGAACCCGAAATCAGCTAGCCGGGGTTAGAATGGGACGAATTGAACCGGTCCTGAACAAACTCACTAATCTTGACATGACCGGCGCGATCAAGAAGAACGTTGTCACTCTTGATGTCGCGATGGATGATGTTCTGGCTGTGCAAGTGGGCCAGTCCCTTGCACGTCTGGGGGTCATATTAGCAAGCGCACTTTCGGCAAAGCTACAATCACCCACCTCTGCACAAATGGTCGCAATCTGATCTTCCTGGATCAGGGGGTTGTTGTCAATGACGTCAGTCAGGGCACCGCCCTCCATGAACTCCATCACCACCCAGAGCTCGTTGCTCTGTTCCTGCAGGAACGAGTCTAGGAAGTTCACAATATTCGCGTGCTGGCTATCCTTCATGACAATGATTTCGTTGACGATCAGCTCCTTTCGAGGCTGGCTGCGAAGGTCCATCTGCTTGATCGCAACCTGGCAACGGGGCCCATATTGCCGATAGAGCTCCCGGGCCACCGGAGAGATGGCATGCTCCTTCACACGGGCCACGTACACGGATCCGGAAGCACCCTGTCCGATCTTGCGCTGCTTGCTGTAGGATTCGTTGGGGTTGTCCTTCGAAACCACGGACCGGAGTCTGTCCATGACCTCGTTCTCCGTCATGTTCGACATACGCATCTCCCGCTGCCGGGGCTCCGCCTTCTTCGACAGGGCGGCTTCGGCTTGACGGACACCATCCGGAACATTGTTCTTATTCGTTTGCTTGTTGGCGATGTTCAGCGGCTTCACTGGCTGGACGGGCGCGGGAAGCTTCGTCGGGGGAGGGCCTTGAGCCTGCGGGGCTTTCGCACCGCTATTCTGTGTGCGCGGCTGGGATCGGGGATCATAGCGGGAAGCGGGATTTTCATCGGCACGGTAGCCTGGGGCACGTCCGTTGGAACCATAGTCGCCGGGTCTTTGGCCCTGATTGGAAGCTGTTGGCGGGGAGGGAGCGGGGCGCTGGGCCGTGAGTTGTCGCGAGGGATCCGGATTGCGCGCGGAGCCCGGAGCTTGGGGGGCAGGACGACTTGGCTTATACCGATCGTTCATATCTCCGCCGTAACCACCCAGTTCTTGCTTGGCCAGCGGGACGCGGGTCTTGGGGAGGGAAGCGTTGTAGGCCTCCTGATCCAGCCGGTTTTGGTCATCCTCGCGCTGGCGGTTCCGGCGGGCCTCCTCCTCCACGCGCCGACGCTCCTGCTCGGCCATCTCCTTCATCTTCTCCAGCTGCTGCTGCTGCTCGGTCGCGCGGTCCGACTCGCCCGAGTGGCTCGAGAGACCGGTGTCCAGACGCTGGGACGGCGCGGGCGGCGGCGGTCTGGGAGGTGCGATGGAGTTGCCGACGGAGCTATTGCCGTAGGGCTTGGACTGGGGACCGGGCGACGAGGTCAACCCCGCGTAGTACTGGGGGTTCTGTTCGCGCATCTTGATATCGGAGTAGAACTCGAGCACCTCGATGACGGCCTGGGGGTTCTTCTTGTAGTCTTCTTTGGTGATGGCGGAGGAGGTCAACAGCTTCTCCCACTCCGGCGGCAAGCCGACGAAGGCGCCGGTTTGGGGATCGAAGCCGACATGGACTCGATGGCTGAAGTTGGTGGGGTTGCTCACGCCTCCCATGCTCGGGCATCGTTCATAGATCTTATCAATCCAGTCATAGATCTCATCATCGGTCTTGACCTCACAGGTGATTCCCTTGGTGGGCACATCGCGGGTGATCAAGGCGGACTTGGAAGCGGCGTCCTTGGGGTTGGCCAAGCGGACGATCTCAAAGGCCATGCGGGTGTCCTCGGAGCGCGAGACGGCGGTGACGGTGTTCAGGGGGATCGACAGGGTGACTTTCCCGGTCTCATTCTTCAGGAAATCCAGGCGATGTTCCCGCAGGAGGAGGTAGCGTTGATTCCAGGTGGCGAGGAACTTGTCCTCTTTGCAGCGGACATAGCCCTCCTTGATGATTGCGACGCCTCCTTGGCCGGACTGGTTGGTCTTGGTGTGCGCGAGCGAGGGGGTGCTGGTGTTGGGGAAGAGGGAGAGGCTGGGAGTACTGGGGGAGTTCAAGTTCATCTGACTGAACGAGGTGGCCACGCTGGAGGGGTTGGAGGGGATGTTGAGCTTTGGACGATCGGTGGGTGGGCGAGGGGCTGGCCCCGGATTCATGAATTGATCGGGGGAGTACATCCTGGCCCGGGTCAGTTGGTGGGATGCGATGGGATGAATATGATATTTCTGATTGGGAGGGGGGGAAACAAAACAAATCGATCAGGCAATGGATATGACCAGTCCGACTTCCTTTCCATAAGAGGAAGTGGTCTCTCCCGGCGCGAGTTCTCAGGGGGGGGTGGGGGGGATGAATGAACGAACGGGCGATGGACAGGCTCTGGGGATGAAAGGGACCGTCGAGGACGGCTGTGGGCGATTTACTGCACCTGATTCAGCAGATCAAACTCCTCCGAGAAGAATTCGAAGGACGTTGGGCTGAGGACAGTTGGGGAACGCGACCCGCCAGCACAGCGTGGGGTTGAGGGTGTCGGTGTCGCAAGAGGGGCATTGGAATGGGGAATGAAGGAGAGATTGCGACGAGGGGTCACCTACCCGAATGGATCCGGCGAATCGCACAATCGATCAATCAGAGGATGAGGTTAAGGGAGGTCAGCGACGCGAAAGGTGTAACGGGTGGCGGAGGGAGTAAAGGGAGGGACTGCGGTGAGGGACTGGAGCCCTGCAGAGCGACGAGGCGCCAGAGAGCTGGCAATGTGGAGGGAGAAGAATGAAAAAGAGACGATCAGCTGGAGGGAGGAGTAGAAGAGAGGAGACGGGAGGGGGGAGATGAAGAGAGGAAGGGGAGGGAGAAGAGGGAGAAGAAGATGGGAGGAGGAAAGGGAGAAGTGAGAGTGAGAGAGAGGGGAAAGGGGAAGGAAAACAGAGGCGGATGGATTGCGGTTTCACCACCACCACCACCACTACTACTACTACCAGAAGCTCCTCCACTCTTTGTCCACCGGGTTGGCAGAGTTCCGTCTGAGACTGTCGCTCAGACACGAGTTCGAATCTGACGAGTTCTTCTGGGATTGTAGTGGTTTCAGGTGTAGAAAATGAATCGCAGGGTTCAGGGGGAGATTCAGGTTGATTAATGTGGGGATCATACTAGATCCATACTCTCCATACTATCTACTATTCTACAGCGTAGTAACTATCTACAAAGTACCACTACTATTCCACTGCTACTTCCACCAGTCTACTGTTCTACTGTATATTTACTACTAATTATCTAGTATCTATCTTGAGAAATTTGTTTACTTCAGACGGATACCAGACCCATGGATCTCTGTTCCAGATTGAATGCTTGCCACTTATATACATCTCCGTATCCGCCATATCCAGCCATCCATCTACAACGTCACCCATGTCCCTCTCCAAATGGATAGTTAAACTTCAACAGCCCATTCAACCCTCCCACCCATCCGTCATGCGCTTCTCCCCCCGTAATCCGTCGCATCACACACGGCACCCCGCCCTGCCATTCATTCTTCCCATGCCGCATCTCCTCATTCCACACCCGAGCTTCCATTCCCGCCCTCATCCCTTGTCCCACGTTCACCCCGTCCAGACTCACCTCCAATTCCCGCCCCCGGTTCTTCTCGCTGAGGCGCAGCGTGATCGGCGTACTGGACGGCAGCACCAGCGGCCGGAAACTGAGGCTGCGCGCGCAGATCGGTGTCAACAGCACCGAAGGCACCAGCGGGTGCACAATGCTCCCCCCGCTGCTCAGACTGTACGCCGTACTGCCCGTCGGCGTCGAGATGATCATCCCATCCGCCACCGCCTCCGTCAGGAACCGTCCGCCCACGTACACATCCACCACCGCCAGATGAGGCTCCTTCCCCCGATGGAGAAGCACCTCGTTCATCACGTAGACCCCGTCGCTCCCCAGCGTCCCCCGGAGCGGAGTCGCCGTCTCGTCTTTTCGGACCGGCTTCCCATCCGCCGTAAACAGACCCACCTTCAACCGGTTGCGCATCAGGATTCGCGCCCCGCGGCTGGATCCCATCGACTTTCCCCGGATGGACGACCATCCTGTGGGCCCGGGCGTATCCTCCGTCGCCGTCGCGCCTTCGAGAACAGACGCCCGGTCCCCCACCCCCGCACCAGACATGTATACCTCCCGAAAGGCTCGCTTGTACTCGGCGAACTTCCACTCGCTGAGAAACCCGAGCGTACCCATGCTGAACGATAGCACGGGAGGCACGTTACAGCATGTCGCAAACAAGGAGGACGCGTGTAAGATCGTTCCGTCCCCTCCCAGAGTCACGGTAAGATCCACCTTGTTGTGTAATGCGGGCGGCAGGTCCTCCGACGGGGCCGAGTAAACGGGACACGGGAGCGAGGAATGGATTTCTTCTGCGGTTTTGGGCTCGAGGATGATCGAAGTCGAAGGGTACGTAGATGTTGTGTGGCTACAAGCAGATAGTCAGCAGATTTGCGGGGAGACAAGGATGGGCCTTTTGTACGTGACAAATTCAACCAGCGATTCGGTCACCACCGGAGCACAGTCCTTTTTCACGACAAAAATGTTTCGCGGCGGAGAAGACCATTGTAACGAGAGTAGATCGCCGTCTTGGCATTCTAGTATGATGGAAGCAATCAGAAAAGCAGTCCATGGAAACAACTCCGCGACAACGCACACCTTGGTACTTGGGTAATATGCGCTGCGGAAGCGCCTCAATATCCCTGATCTCATACCGACGGGCGGACGACGAGAATCCTCGCACGCACGGGGTCCGTGCAACAAGCCATCTCAGACGACGGAACGGGGGTCGCGCAAAGGTTGACAGCATCATGGAAGGTAGGGAAGGGCTGCGGGCGAGATTAGTCCAGATATTTCCATGCGAGGACAGATCCTCGACTCACTTAGATTTGCGTTATCATGGTTCACAATCATCAGGAAGCACCACAGATCCAACAGGGAGGTCGACTCAAACCTGGATCATTACATGGACGTGGAGAGGAAGTAGACGATGGAAGAAAAGATGGTGGATGCAGATGGTTCGGAGATGGACAAAAGATCCCCGGAAAGATCGACGGGCCTGACCGCCTTGGGGCCTGACGTATGAAGGGCCGAGGAAGCAACGGACGTCACCTGCCTGGCCGTTCTGGGTCAGGCAGCTGGAGCTGTATCCATGTGATTCAGTGTTCTTCTCTTCTCTTCTCTGCTTCCACTTCTCTTGAGATTCGTACTGGCGTACGTATTGGAATGGCTTGACGTCTCTCCCCAACGTCATCTCATCCCCTCGTCCCCTCGTCCCCTCTCCCGTCTCCAAATCACGTCACTGTCATTCCAGACACCGCTTGTCCCATGTATGCCCCTCCTATGCCGTGCTCGTGTGACCTCCCAAGAGATACTGATTCTAACAGAAGAACTCTCCGTCTCCATCATCCCAATCGGTGAAACGCTTCGACCCTCATCGTGGTCCCCGTCGTCATGGAGGACAACGAGGTTCGCCAACGCAAACCGGCCTCCCCCGAGCCCCAACCGACGGGTGCGGATGGTCCTACCGGAACTCCCAAGGGCGACGAGCCCCGTCTCAAGCATGGCATCGCCATGCAACTTCTCCGGTCCCTTCTCCTCGCCACATGGTTCAACTGCTGCTGCGTCATCATCCTCGCGACCCAGGTCATCGGCTCGCCCCTCTACTTCATCAACAAGAACTACTATTACTCCTACATGGCCTTCACCAAGCAGTCCTTTGGACTGGTCATCACCGCCCTCACCCAATGGGGCTGTCCCACCTACGTCCGCGTCAGCGGAGACCAGAGCGTCCGCGGTCAGATCCATCTGGCGCCAGACGGTCGCCTCCAGACGCAGTTCCCCGAGCGTCTGGTGCTGATCGCCAATCACCAGGTGTATACCGACTGGATCTACCTGTGGTGGGTGGCGTATACGAATGCGATGCACGGCCGCATTTTCATCATCCTCAAGGAGTCCCTGAAATATATCCCCATCATCGGCCAGGGCATGACCTTCTACGGCTTTATCTTCATGGCCCGCAAATGGTTGTCGGATAAGCCCCGGTTGCAGCACCGTCTTGAGAAGCTCAAGACCCGTCTCTCCGGGTCGAAATCCGGCTCGCCGGAATATGACCCCATGTGGCTGCTGATCTTCCCGGAGGGCACGAACCTGTCCATCAACACAAAACGCCGCAGCGACGAATACGGCCAGAAACAAGGGTTTCCGCCAATGAAGCACGAGATTCTCCCTCGCTCGACGGGGCTCTTTTTCTGCTTGCAGCAACTGAAGGGGACGGTTGACTGGGTGTATGACTGCACTGTAGCGTACGAAGGCCCTCCGTAAGTTACGCCACCCTACCCATTCCCCCATGCATCGACACTTACCGGCCCGGCAGGAAGGGGAGCTACCCGGATAAGTACTTTACTCTTCGATCGACTTACTTGCAAGGGAGGCCTCCGACGTCGGTGAACATGTACTGGAGACGGTTCGCCGTGGCCGACATCCCGCTCGACGACCAGAAGGATTTCGACGCCTGGCTGCGGGCTCGATGGACCGAGAAGGATCAGCTCCTGGACGAGTATTTCGAAACAGGCCGGTTCCCCACGGAGCTCAGCGGCACGATTGGGACAGGTGAAGTAACCGCGGAGCAGAAATCAGCTGCTTCGGCCGGCTATGCCGAGGCCCATGTTCGATTGGGACATTGGAGTGAGATCGGACGGATATTTGCCGTGCTCACCGGGGTTGCTTTCTTATGCAAAATGCCGAAGCTGTCGGGACTGGGGTGAGGAGTATGGGGTGTGTTCTTGTGGGCTATTCTGTTGGATTCTCAAGATTTGCTTTGATAGAGAGAATTAGAGTCAGGATTCATCTGCAAGAGCTTTATTTTACCGGGTATTGCATTAATTTATGCAAATTCAGGTGTTACTTTTGTTATTTATTTGGATAGTTTCTACATACGGCGTGCGAGTATAGAAGGAAGGCGACAGCCACATGTGGCGGTGCAGCGGCCTGAGGCGCACCAAAGTTACTTTGGCGTCTCCTTCAGCAAACTTGCAGGCTTCAACCACCACCATCACCACCACCTTCACTGCCTACGTCCCGTCTCTCCACCAGGGACGTCGCCTTTCGATCCGCTCCTTTTCATCTCTTCTGGATGAGATGATCATGAGCTGAACCTCTCCCTCGACTCTCCCATCCTCCCTCCGAACATTCCCACCTACGTCCGTCCTATCCCCAAACCTTTCCATCGCCGCCGGGCGATAGACACGCGCCAAACATGGCCACCGTCCAGAATGGCTACGCCAATGGCGTGAATGGCGATTCACTCACCGCGGCCAACTCCCTCGCCAACCTCCGTTTCTCGGACATCCCCTCGGCCATCGATATTCCGGCGTCCACCCTCGACAGCGAAGTCGAGGTCAGTCTGGAGGGCCTCCCGGACGATCCCACCGAGCTGTGCACGCTGCTGGAGAACGAGAAGGCGGCCAAGAACTTCTGGGTGATCATCGCGCTCGCCTACGCGAAACAGAAACAGATCGATCACGCCATCGACATCCTCAACAAGGGCCTGGCGTCCGTCGCCCACGGCGCCACCAAGGAGAAGCTCGGCCTCCTCGGTTGGGTCTGCTGGCTGCTGATGCTGAAGAGTCGCCAGGCGCCCCGCGTCGCCCCGGACGGTGAGATCTACACCGAATCCAAAACAAAGGACTACTACCTCCAGCTCGCCACCTCCACCTTGAACGAGGCCTCGCGCCTGAACCCGGCCTTCCCCTCGCTGTTCCTCGCCCGGGGCGTCCTGTCGCTGCTGCGCGCCTCGCTGCACCCGCCCCGTCCCGTGCGCCCTGGCACCGTCGACACCTCCGAGCGCGTCGAGGCCCTGCGCCAGGCCCTCAAATGCTTCGACGAGTCGTCCAAGGCCTTTGGCGGCCGCAACGTCATGGCCATCCTCGGTCGTGCCCGGACTCAGTACATGCTAGGACGATATGCCGAGGCGCTGGAGGGGTATCAGAGGGCCATGATGAAGATGCCCGGGCTGACGGACCCGGATCCCCGGATCGGAATCGGATGCTGTCTGTGGCAGCTGGGCTTCAAGGACCAGGCGAAGGTGGCCTGGGAACGTGCCTTGGCTCTCGTGAGTATCCTCCCGTTGCCCTACGCACCCGACTTCACTGACCCCTGTTTTTTTTTTTTTTTTTTTGCCTTGTACTAGAACCCCGACTCCAAAGTGGCCAACATCTTGCTCGCCGTTTACTACCTCTACGACAGTTCCCGACACGCGACGACTGACCCCGCATTCGGATCGTTGTACAAAATGGCCATGACACAGTACACGCAGAAGGCTTTCAAACTGGACAAGGAGTACCCGATGACGTGCGCCCTGTTCGGCGGGTATTTCTTGCTGCGGAAATCCTACCCCACCGTCGAGACCCTGGCGCGCAAGTCCATCGAGAACACGGATGTGATGCAAATCGCCAGCGACGGCTGGTACCTGCTCGGCCGGAAGGCGCACTACGAGGGAGACTTGCCGCGCGCGGCGGAGTTCTACAACCGCTCCGACCAGGCCCGGGGTGGCGGGGATAAAGGGTACCTCCCAGCGAAGTTCGGGATGGTCCAGATGCAGGTGTCGAACAAGGACCTGGACGGCGCCAAGTTCCGGCTCGAGAAGATCATCCAGCAGACGAAGAACCCCGAATGCATGATCCTGCTCGGGGCGCTGCACGCCGAGGAGGTCTTCGCTGCGCAGAAGAGCGGCAGCAAGGAGGACAAGTCCGCGGAGATCAAGAAGGCCACGGGCCTCTTCGAGTCGGTCCGCGCGCTCTGGAAGGACGACGCCAAGAAGCTGTTGCCGGACGAGTCCGTCCTGGTGTACCTGGCGCGGTTGTATGAGCAGACGGCGCCGGAGAAGAGCATGCAGTGTCTCGCCCAGCTCGAGGAGATGCAGCTGGCGGAGATCGCGGCGGAGGAGTATCCGGACGGCGTGGGCGAGGACGAAGCGGAGCAGGTCAAGGAGGCGATGCGGGTGAACCTGCCGCCACAGCTGCTCAACAACATGGGGTGCTTCATGTACCAGAACGAGAAGATGGAGCTGGCGCGGTCGCTGTTCCAAACGGCGCTGACGGCGTGCGTGCGGTCCAAGGAGAAGGAGAGCGACGGGGACACGGACGCGCTGGTGACGACGATTAGCTACAACCTGGGGCGCAGCTACGAGGCGTCGGACATGCCGGACGAGGCCAAGAAGGTCTACGAGGGCCTGCTGGAGCGGCACGGCGACTACACGGAGGCGAACGCGCGGCTGACGTATATCGCGCTGCGGCAGAGCCCGACGGACGAAGGGCCGAAGAAGATGGCCAAGCTGTACGAGGCGGACTCGACCAACCTGGAGGTGCGGGCGCTGTTCGGGTGGTACCTGAGCAAGTCGAAGAAGCGGGCGGCCAACCTGGCCGAGGACCACGAGCAGCGGCACTTCAAGCACACACTGCAGTACTACGACAAGCACGACCGGTACTCGCTGACGGGCATGGGCAACGTGCACCTGCTGGCGGCGCGGGACATGCGCCGCGACAGCGACGCGGACAAGGAGAAGCGGCGGAAGATGTACGAGCGGGCGGTGGAGTTCTTTGACAAGGCGCTGCAGCTGGACCCGCGCAATGCCTATGCGGCGCAGGGCATCGCGATCGCGCTGGTCGACGACCGGAAGGACCCAGGCGCGGCCGTGCACATCTTCTCGAAGATCCGCGACACGCTGCGCGACGCCAGCGTCTACCTGAACCTGGGCCACGTGTACGCCGAGCTCCGGCAGTACACGCGCTCGATCGAGCATTACGAGACGGCCCTGTCGAAGGACCGTGCGCGCGACGCCCAGATCCTGTCTTGCCTGGGCCGCGTGTGGCTGCTCAAGGGCAAGCAGGAGATGAGCTTGGCAGCAATGAAGACGGCGCTGGACTACGCGCGGCGCGCCCACGCCGTGGCCCCGGCCCAGGTGCACCTGGAGTTCAACGTGGCGTTTGTGCAGAACCAGATCGCGTCGCTGGCCTACAGTCTGCCGGAGACGCAGAAGACCGTGGTCGAGGTGCAGGAGGCGTCAGATGGCCTGCGCCAGGCGATCGAGGCGTTCGGCCGGCTGGCTCAGGCCAAGAACCCGCCGTACCCGGCCGGGTCGCTGGAGCAGCGTGCCAACATGGGCAAGACGATCATCAAGCAGCTGGAGCGGGCGCTGCAGCGCCAGAAGGAGTACGAGGAGAAGAACGCAGCCAAGCTGCAGCAGGCGCGGGAAGCACGCGAGGCCGAGCTCCGCCGGCGGGAGGCGGAGGTGGCCAAGGCGCAGGAGGCGGAGCGCGAGCGGAAGCAGAAGGTCGCAGAGGAGCGGCAGCAGATGATTGCGGAGGCGCAGCGGCTGGCGGAGCAGCGGGCGGAGGAGGAGCGGGCGCGCGAGGCCGCCGAGATGACGACCGAAGAGGAGACCGGGGCGCAGGTGAAGCGGTCCAAGAAGAAGAGTACCAAGCGGAAGAAGAAGCGCGCCGACGACGATGGCTTCATCACTGACGGGGAGTCGCCAGCGCCGCGGGACGAAGGCTCAGACGGCGAGAGTGGCGGCGAGACGGCGCCTAAGAAACGGCGGCGTCTGGAGCGTCGGTCCGGGGGCAAGACGCAGAGCAAGTACAAGAGCAGTGAGATGGTGGTGGACTCCAGCGAGGACGAAGCGGACGCCGGGGAGGCGACGGCGGCGACCCCGGCGGAGTCCGACCACGGGGAGGAGGATGACGAAGAGGTGGTCCAACGGCGACGCACGAAGGTTCCTCGCCGGGTTGCGGATGACGATGAAGAGGAGGACGATCTGTTCAACGAGGGACCGGAGACGGCGATGGAGGAGTGAATTCCTGATTACTTTCTTGTAGTCTATGCCTTTGTGCCTTTTCTTTCCTGGGGTTCTACAGCTGTATCAAAGATGGCGTTGGGGCAGCATCTCGTCTGGTTGAATCTTGCTTGATATTGATTGCTTTTTGTACGTACGCAGTACTTCGGATGGGAGTTCTACCATGGTGGATCATCCAAATGAAACATACCGATCTGATGGCAGTCCCCGATGGATGGTAAATTAAATTAATCAATCGGACCACCTGGTAGGGAGAAGAGAGCCCGATGATCGCGATCGATATGAACTGGATCCGCCGGCAACAGCGAACAGCGCAAACACG
This sequence comes from Aspergillus ambiguus, assembly GCF_047715705.1. NCBI lineage: Eukaryota > Fungi > Ascomycota > Eurotiomycetes > Eurotiales > Aspergillaceae > Aspergillus > Aspergillus ambiguus. The sequence continues at coordinate 96,864 of NW_027395545.1, read as the reverse complement.
AGTCTAGACATCGCGATCGTCAGGAGGTTCGAACGATGGAGACGGCTAAGTTTGGCTGAGACACTGGTGTGGGCAGGATGGGAGAAACCTCGGGTTGGTGCCGTTGGTACAGTCGGGGGATGTCTGGATGGGGTATAGAGGGGAGTCGATCAGCGATTATCAGCCGGAGGACTCCGTGTATCGACTGTCGCCCCTGGGCTGGGACCGGGCTGGGAACGGATTAGGACGGGACTGGGACTCCAACGGGCTGGGACGGGACATCCAGCTGCGGCAGTCGAAGGGAAACACGATCGCGGCAGTATTGTCGTCGTGTGCCTAGGTAAAATGCCGCAGAGAGAACGTGCGGACTGAAGTAGCTGCAGGAACTTTGGGCTCCGTTCATTTCAATTGATGGATGTTATTCGTGGAGGGCGGGTAACCAAGAATCCTTCGACTCCATCGACATGGATCTGGCATGATGAGAGTCGAGGTCGATTGCCGACAGACACATGTTAAGATTCCTGTCCCTCTCCTTCGGTCGTTTTGTTCAAATGGATGAGGGGGAGATTTGATTGCGGCGTATGTCCCAACCACCGCCAGCCATGCCAGCCTCGGAGGTGGTCCTGCGTACTGAACAATAATAATAGACAGGAGGAAATCCCCTGGACCATAACAAGCCATCCATGGATTGGACCCGCCGACGCGTCCCATGTCCCATGGTTCAGCCGCTGGTCGCGAGGGATCGGCTTCCTAGGTGACATTGTTCCTGTTGGGGCTAATGCAGCAGGACGGTGGAGGGACGTTGAAGGCCCGCCTCGCTAAGCGAATGATCGTTGGAGAGGTGAGAGAGATGTCTGGGTACTGGGGATGGGAGTTCCACCGGTGTGATGAGTCGAGTAGGATGACAGCGTTCCCAGCGTACGGAGGAGAAGAGGAGTAGGTAGAAGTAGATATTCGGGAGAAGAAGTCGAAGTGATGGAGGAGAAAAGGAAGTTGAAGTTGAAGAAGTAAACACGACGAAAGAGGAAAGGGAAGGAAGTCACTGGCCAACCTTCCTTCCTTCCGCATCAACCACTCACCCTCCTTCCTCATCCCCCTTTTCTTACTTCTACTTCTCTTCTACTTCTTCTTCTCTTCATCATACCCACATTCTTTCTCCTCCACACCATCTAACTGTCTTCCATTCCTTCTACTGCTTCCATTTTCCGTCAATTGAATTCCTCTTCCTCCTCAATTACCATGCTCCATCCATCTCCCTCCCACTGATTCTATATCCTCTCTCTCTCTCTCTCTCTTTCTCATCATGACCCTCGACCACGACCGTCCCTCCACGGGCACCTCCATCGATCCCCCAGACTATGCTGTCCACATGCGCTCTCGTTCAACCGCCCACGCCCACAGTCCGAAGCGTCTCTCCGTCTTCAGTGGTCGCTCTCGCAGCAATACCACCAACTCCACCACCTCCTCTCGTCGCTCACCCGCTTCTTCCATGACCTCTGCTGATGTCGCCTCTCTCCCTTCCTCTCACCACTCCCACGATGATCGGTCCGCCTCCGTCGCCGGCGTTCGCACCGAACGCCAGGAGAGCATGACCAAATCGCTCTTCACCCGTGGGAGCCGCATCCTGCGCCGCCAGGGGAGCAAGTTCAACATTGTCGCTACCGTGGACGAAGCCGACGAAGGCGAACGCGAGAAACCCCGCTTCGAGGTCACTGACATCTTCTCTCGTCACCACCGATCCCGCCAGAGTAGCGCTCGTAAGTCCCAAACCCCTCTTTTCGTCCCGTCATTTCACTGGTTCTCACGCCGCCTCCGTCTGGCAGATGACCAACTCAAGAGCCTAATCTCCGATCCTTTCGACTTCCACCATCTCACCCACACCAGCCCCTCGCACTTCCAGGAGCTGGACCGGACCCGTCAAACCGACCTGGTCACCGAATTTTCCGCCATCCGCGCCTCCCAGCGGCCTATCACCGGGCTCAAGGGCATCCGCGCCGAGGATCTGCATTTCCGGGATTTCTCCGACGAGGACCTCACCAGCTGTGCCAACTGTGACAACTGCGGAACCACCATCGCGGGCGATGGCCATGCCGCTCCAGCCGCCGTGAGCCCGCCGGCTTCGCCCGGCACCACTTCCTCCACCGCGAGTCCCAAGCACCAGGACAGTCGGCCCAGGGAATCTCGTGTCTTCGAGAACTTCTCCCGCCCCGTGTCGAGAGTCCCCCGCGTCGAGGCACCGTCGCCACCACCAAGAGCTGCCTCCCCCAGACTGGCCGCTTCCCCGGAGTTTACCGAGCCGGCCCCTCGGGCTATCGATGAGATCCTAGGCTTGTCCGCCCACCAGACCTACCCCGAACATGTGTACACCGACGCGGGGGAGACCACGTACACCTCGTCCTTGGCCCAGATGCACGAGGGCATGGTCCCCGCCGCCTGTAACCAGGCTACCGCTCCCCCCGTCGAAAAGGACCGCCACGACCGAAGTGCCTCCGTCTCGTTCACCAATCTGTCTTCCGATCTGGACGATGTTCCTGAGGAAGAAGAGGCCGGGGTCACTACCTGGCACGACAGCCCCGAGTCCAACGGCGCCGATAGCAGCTCTTCGCGGACGGAGTCCATGCACCCCGATGCCCTGGGTCACCCCAAGTCGCGCCTCTCAGTTTTCGTCTCGGAGAAGTTGTCCGAGAAGTTCTCCGAGGCGCTGGGCTCTCCCACTCTTCCGCAGTTCCGGGAGAATGCCGAAGTGCTCGGGCACGACCGAGCGCGGAGCGAACCTCCACGGAGACGATCATCCTTCCAGCGGAGGCCTACCTATGAGACCATCTATGAGTCCTGGGATGCCGACATTGACTATTGCTATGACCATGCGGCAGAGTCGACCTCCGACTTTGACTGGGCCCGCAAATCGCTGGAGGAATCGCGGCCCGGAGGTGTGGAGATTGCCATCACCGTCCGCCCAGACAGTCCGTTGACCGGAGTCCGGGAGGACCGTGTGCCGGCATCTGTGCATCACTTGAGCTCCTCGACCTTGCCGACCCCGGACTTGGACCCCAGCCCGTCTCGCTCGGTGCCCAGCTCCGCCTTCGCCGCCACCCCGTCCACGGCGTACGAGGGTGAGCTCCCCGTCACCCAGAAGGATGGTGACTACTTCCAACCTGTCAGTGCTTCAATGTTCCAACCGATTGGGAAACACGTGACCCAGGATACTCTCTATGATGAGTACCTAGCGACTGATGCGGAATCAGATCGGCATTTCTCCTTCTGCTCCCAGGGAGTGATCCAGCCCATGGAGCCCCCTGTGTCGCCTCGCAGCAGTTTCTCTCCCATCAGCAAATGCAACTCGGAGGAGAGCTTGATCCTGTCGCGCGCGGCATCGATTGTCCGCAAGCACCGGTCTTCAGTCTCGACCGCGAGCGTGCCGGATCTTATTCACAGTCTGGCCAACAGCCGGGAGCTTCCCCCCATGGATCATGTTCCTTCGAGTGAGCGTCTCTCGTCCGGGATGGTCCGCCCGGACTCGTCTTCCAACCATCGCCAGACCAAGAGCCTGGCACGGGAGCTGGAGGCCTATCGCCTGGACGGGAACCGGACCCCCGAATCGACGAGTCTGACGCCGTCCCCCGGTCCAACTGTTCACGACCGGGCCAAGTCGACTTCCGAAGTCGAAGCCGCTCCTTTGGTCGCGAAAGCCACTAAGACGAGTGCGCATCGCCGGAAGGGAAGAACCTCATACTCGCTCTTCCCAACTCCACCGACAGCCAACTAAGGCGCGTGGACACGAGCGACCATCATCTTTTGATGTTCCTTCTTTCCTTCTTCCCCTCTTTCCAATCAATCTCATAGATTTCCTTCCATGCCCTGATGATCATTTTCTTTGTGTATTGCTTTTTTCTATGGTTCAGGTTCAGGTTCGGCGATATCAGTTGGCAACTTCTTACACCTTGCGGATCGGTTTTGGTTTGGTTTGTTTTTGTTATGTTGTGATCCCTTGCAGTCTATCGTTAGCATTGCTTGCATTTCTCAGCGGTCTTCTACCAGTCAAAAAAAAGAGTTGGGTGTTTTCTGGCATATGGATGGTCGGGAAAAGGCAAGTGGTTTGGTTTGTTTTCTCTTCATCTTCAGGACAATCTCTCGGGTTGGGTTGGGTTGGGTCGGGGTGGTTTGCATATCTGTCGATCCTACACTCGCTTGTTGTTTATATTTCGTACATATAGAGCGAGACGATGGGTTCTTGAATCGATTCATCTGATTGATATTGACTGGCAGAGTAGTAAGTCTAAGATAGAGAGGAAGGATGATTTGATGACGTTCAGCTGAACCTCGTCTTTCACCGCCTATCCATTCTGCCGCCTGCCAAGTATAACCTCATTTTCTCCACGTCTTCTTCCTCCATCTTCTCTCTCCACGCAACTTCACTCCCCCGCCATCATGGCGTCTCCGTCACAGGCTTTGGACAAGCGCCAAAATGCGACCAGCCTGATGCCACCACCGCCGCCTCCAAAGCGCATCAAACGACCCGCTACCGTACTTGACGAAGATGTCTACACCCAGGCCCTATCTGATATCATCGCGCGAGACTACTTCCCCGGGCTGCTGGAAGAACAAGTGAAACAGGAGTATCTCGACGCCCTTGACTCTAAAGACAAAGAGTGGATCTCCGCCTCGAAGCAGAAACTCTCCGACCTGATGCGAACTCCGGGGCGAGCCCGCGGCCGTCCTGCGGCCTCCGCCACTCCGCGCTTCACCAGCGAGCGCCCTGGAGACACGCCCACCGGCTGGGGCGGCGACACGCCAATGTCAGTCATGTCGTCGTCGTCGTCAGTTGCACCCGACAGTGCATCCTCCAAACCATCCACGCCGGACGTCTCCCGCTTGGGCCTGCTCGACTTCCAGGCCAAATACACCAGCGAGGACAACGAGTCCTTCAACAAGCTCCTCGACAGGCAGAACTCCAAGCGCCGCGAGAAACACGCCTGGCTCTGGGCCCAGAACAAGATCCCCTCTGCCCGCCAGATCGCCCACCGCAACCGCGAGGCCAAACGCATCGAGGCCCAGGGCCGCCTGCCCGCCATCAAATCCGACCTCGACGCCCGCCCCGCAAACCCAGACTCCTGGTCCTCCGCTTCCGCCACCCCGGACAACGCCCTCATGTTCATGCCCTCCTCCATCGAAGACTCCCACGAAACCATCGCCCAGAAAGCTGAGGCCGCCTCTCGCGCCGCGCCCAAGCGCGTCGTCTACCAGAACACCCGTCTCCCCGACGACAGCACCCTCTCACCCGCCGCTGCGTCCGCGCCGCCGCCTCCCTCCCCGTCTCTCTCCGCCATCCACGATGCCATCGCCGGCCGTCCCCGGCCCACCGACTCCGACCCGGGCGCTTCCCACGGCGGCGAGACCCCGCGCGTCAACGGCTATGCGTTTGTCGACGAGGATGAGCCCCCGTCGACGGCGGCCGCTCCAGGCAACGGCAACGGCAACGGCAACGACGACGAAACGCCCGATCTGCGCCTCCTCGGCACCGCAGATGCCACCCCCAATCCGTTCCAGATCCGCGAAACCCGCCGTCGTGAAGCCCTGCACCACCGCATGGTCGACCGCGTCGCCCGCAACAAACGCATCGACCGCGCCGCCCGTGATGCGAAGACCCCCATCACTGCGGCTTCCCCCAGCTGGCCAAGTAGCCCCCGTCTGGACTTCACCCCCCGCGGGAAGATGTTGACCCCCGCCGCGCAGAACTTGCTGCAGCGGGTTGGGAGGACCCCGCGCGCGGGGTCGTCGGCGTCGGCGGCTGGGACGAGGGATATGTGGACGCCGACGCCGCGGCGGAGGTAGTGCTGTTTCTTTTTGTTTTGGGGGTTTGGGGTATGTTTGTTTGGGATGATACCATGGGTTGTTGGTTTGGCGTTGGGTTGTGTTACATACAATAGACATTGATAATGACAAGGCCGCTATATAATCCAGTATGGGTAGGGTATCTATGTACAAGCTAACATCGAAATACAAGGTAGATGACAGAAGGGCGATCAAGTCGTCACCCACAGGGTCGACAGCCCGGCCACGAGAAGGACGGATAGCACCGCCTCGGACAGGCGGCGGCCGGCACTGAGGAAATACGCGGCGCCCGGGTAACTGCAGGTGATGTTGCCGTCTTTCGGGCGTTTCCCATACGACAGGTCGAGCCACTTGTCGGTGGGGCACTGGAAGCCCAGCACGGACGGACAGCTCTGGACGAGCGTGTAGCAGACGTCCCGGCAGGGGAGGATCTCCTTGTACGGGCCGGGGCGGATCTCGCGGTCGATGAGCGGGTTGCGGGACTGCGTGTAGGCCGGGTGGTTGAGCTGGGTGGCGTTGGTGATGGCTGGGGAGGTGTTGTTGTGGAAGGACTGGTTGACGTTGCGCGGGTGCAGGAAGGTGGCCGGGTTGGAGAAGTCGGCGCAGCGCGGGATGGTCACCGCGCAGAGCCACTGCTTGTAGGCTTCGGAGCAGTCCTGGCACGTGGTCGCGAGCGAGAAGCGCGTCTCCTTCGTGGCGTTGCATTGCACCTGGTCGAGCGAGTAGGTGAAGTTCTTATACAGCTTTGCGGCGTTGTCGTCGTAGAGCTGGCGGATGTCGTCGAGGTTCTTGTTCGGGTTGAACGGCACCGCGTAGGCCACTTCGGAGCAGAACGGGAGGTCGTACACCACGGCGCAGTTGTCCTCTGGCGTTGGGTCAGCTTTGATCTATGGATCTGGTGCACATAGCCCTGGGCCTTCCTTACCTGTCTTGGTGTTGAATGTCCGCGGGAGATAGACCTCCCCGCCGCCGCCGACGATCCCGTTTCCCGAGTCGGTGCTGTTGCCGTCCTTGGCGAGGATGGCGGTGTAGGTGGACGTTTTGTTGAGTCCGGTGAGGTAGAACTGCTGCTTCGGCTTACTGCCCAGGCCTCGGTTCGTCATGCTCGTTTTGATGTTCTGATCGCCCTTGCCGATCTGCGCCAGCGTGTTGAGCGCACAGTACGACCGCCGCAGCCCGTCGATGGAGCTGTCGTCGACGTTGTTGGCGAACATCGTGTACGGGGGGGTCATGTTCATCAGCTGGCTGGGGGTGTCGAGGCCGAACATATCGGTCGTCAGGTTCTGTGTCGTGAACAGCGCGTTATGCGTGTCCGAGTCGACGAAAAAGAGAAACGGTACGTTCACTACCATATGGAACAGCGCATCCGTCGACGCCGCAATCTGATACGTGTAGGACCCGGAGTATTCCGTACTGTTGGGCGCCCACACGCCGACGTACACATCGCCGTCCGCGGCGATCGTGGTGTTCGCGTAGCCCTCCACGGCGGTGTAGACCTCCTGCTGCTTACTGTCCGCCCCGGGACCGGGCTTCTGGAGGCTCGCCGACTTCGAGACGTACATCTGCAACTGCGGCGGTTGCTTACCGGAATCTTTGGGGGTGGGCTTGGAGCAGGCCGTTAGCGAGAGATAGACCAGGTTCGACCGCGTAGAGTTTCGATTGTTGTCTTGACCATCGGAGTCGGACGTGCGGTTGGTCCCGTCCTTCGGGAAGTACCACCACTGCGTGACGCCTCGCTCGACGCCGCCGTCCTTGTACTGGTTGTTCCCGAGCGAGGGGATCCCATTGGGAGCCCGGCGAACGAGATCCAGCCCGCGCGTCTCTCCCGCGTCATCCACGAGGTCGTCGATGACTAGTCCGTTGTACGAAGCGAAGGACAGCGGGGAGTCGTCCGCGGCGAGGAACAGGCTGCCTGGGGTTTCCGCCGGGGAGGCCGGGTGGTCAGTGGCGTGGACGACGTGGGCACTCAAGGCAAAGGCGATCACATAGTAGAAGACGAGGGCGCTGACAGTAGCACCAAAAGGGCCCTGCAGACTCGGGGTTTTTGGCCGCATGGAGGAAGCTTTAGGTTAACTTCAGACACGGCCCATGGGTACAAGGGTCACCATAGACGGACGCAATGCACTTCCTCTCACGGCGGAGTCCTGCCGGGTCGTGAGGGAAGAAGGTCCAGGAGATAGAAAAGGGGGAGAGTCATTCACGACGAAGCTGACGGTGTTGGCGTCAGACCAACAACGTCCATCGAAGCGGAGGATCAACAGCGTTCGTCTGCGGCGGTGAGTTTCTGCCGAAGTGGACTGCGCCACGTGGCTGACGGGAATCACTGATGCCTTACTACGCGGATGTACTGCCGATAGACAAACGATGGCTAACATTGAACTATCAAGCTATATATACGATGCATACTGTCCCATTCATACAAGCTTATAGAAACGAGCCGCAACCCCGCTGAGAATGATCACGGCAGCAATAACCCCAAGAATGCCAAACCACCAGCCAAGGCCCTCCGAATTTTCGCCCGGCACAGGAACATTCATCCCAAATAACCCACAGATCAGGTTCATGGGAACCAACATGGTCGCAATGAGCGTCACCTTGCTCAGCACCTTGTTCACATGGTTTCCCAGGACAAGGTTGGTCACGTTCAGCTGAGCTAGGTAGTTGGTGTGCGAGCGGCTCAGCATCTTCTCAAAATGCGCCAAATTCGACATCATTGTCACCACGTGGTCTTGGATATCACCAAGATAGAGACCGATATCACCTCGCGGTGTCACAGAGTACTGTTCATTACACCGCTTGGAGAAGCCTCGGATGACATCGGCCTTGCCGCCCAGGAGGCGCATCAAGCTCATTACCTTTTTCCGCAGGCCGCCGATGCGTGGTAGGAAAGACTCAAAATCATCCATACGCGCGATGAAGACCAGGTCCTCAATGGCCTCCGATTCGACTTCAATCTCCCGGATGACAGGGCCGAAACTGTCGACAATATCGTCACTGTATAGGATTAGCACGATTCCCCACCAACTTGACAAAGATATGGACTTACATCATGGCGTAACAGATCCAATCGCTGCTCAAAGATACATAGTCACGAAGCTTTCCAATCCGTCTGCGGACGTTGGCAGCGTGGGGGTTGTCAGTGAACGAAAACGACAGGACACCATCCCGGAAAACCACCATATAGAAATTCACAGGCTCCATGAACTGCTCGCTGCTCTTGTCCATTTGGTAAAAGGTCCGGAAACAGACAAAATAGTACTGCTTGAACAACTCCACTTTCTCGCGGGCTTCTTGAGTCAGGATATCTTCCGTCGTCAGAGGATGGATTGAAAAGGCGCGCGACAGTGCGCCGACTTCATCCTCGGTGGGATTCAAAACATCCAGCCACCACACACCTCCGTCGGGTCCCAGCTGAAACAGGTCCCGGAAGGTGTCCCCCGGTAGGACTAGATCTCCCAAATCGGCAGCATGCACCGTGCTCTGGGATTCCGACGAGAAGAAACCAAAGCGAGTGGGCTCATTTTCGTTCTTTAGATTGTCCAATAATTCCTTGTCATTCTGAACTTTCTCGTGGACTTTCGCGTCAAGAAAGTCGCCCGAGGAAAACTCCTCGCTGGACGGCTGCTGCCCGTCCACGTCCTCCGACTTCTGCGCACCCGGACGAAGATCATAGAACACACGCGACTTGCGACCCTGAGAGCTCAGGCTATGTTTGCGCCAGGCGGCGGGTTTTGTCTTCTGATTCAAGGCCACGAATTCCTCCAATTCCTCATAGTCAATCACGGGGATTCTGCCCGGCTGCTCGAAGGTTGGGACGCACACGTCGTCGGTGGAGTCCAGCTGGATGTCGCCGGGCTGTGGCCTGATGATGCTCGCATTGCTGAAGGTCGGGCGGCGGGCATGCGTGCCCCCGGACACGGTACGCTGAAGGATGGCCTCCAAGTCGGGGGCGCCATGGCTCTCTAAAGTGTTTGCACGCTCCCGACGACGCGGGTCGGCAAAGGCTTCGACCGAGTTCGGAGGGGAAGTTGAGCGTGCCGAAACAGACGACTTCCTCGAAACGGTGCCGATATCTTGGTGGTTACGGCTGAAGGTCCGGACATGACGAACATTGCCCGTGGGGTCCACCGAGACCCGACGTCCCAGACCGTTTGGCTCATCGACCGAATGATCATCATCCACGACAGCTTGCTCGAAATCTCGGGAGAACGAACCGGCCTCCCGAAGGGCATTCTGGACCTGCAGTAAATCGGATCGCTGGGGCGTTTCCGTCGAAAAGCCCTGCGGGGCGGTATGCTGTCGATTAAGGGACATATCCGGAGTGGCTTCAATGCGGGGCGCATCTAATTGAAAGCGGTGGTCATCCAGTTCGGGGACCGGCGTGCTGAATCGGGTGAGGCACAGCTCCTTTTCAGACCTGGGAGACTCAGACATGGTGTCGAAACGTATTGGCGAATCAAATCTCGAAGTGAGCGTTGTATCTTCTGGATTGCTGGCAATGTGCGAGCACGGCAAATCAAAGCTTTGAGCGTCCTTCTCCTTGAGGAGACGACGACGACGACGAGTGAACAAGTCCCGGGGGTGATTGCTCCTCCATCCATCAGCCAGACCCCTCGCAAGGGCCTGGCATAACCGACGCGCGTCCGTGTGCCAGCTTTGATATCGCTGGGGGGAAAGGAAGTCCCGTTAAGGGGGTCTGGTGTCGCCCCCGCAGAAGACCCGGAACTTGGGGCCCAGAAGAGGGTGGAGGAAAGAGGACTGGCTGTAGCGAAGGCCCGCCAACTTGACTGAGTGGTGAGAAGAGAAGCGCTGTCGCTCCAGGATTAAGCGGATGGAAAATTGCAGGGAAGGGCCTCTTTAGCGAAGTCCCTGCAATCTGCCTTGAAGAATTTCGGGGGGAGATGTAGGATCGACGATCGGATCGGGCCCGGAAACGTGGGAATTCCGGAGAGTTGGACGAGGTCAATTGTCCAACCCACACCTGAAGTAGGCGAGAAAGAAGAGGACGATGGGTATCTGTATGTCTGGGATGATGTGTTGAAAGGTAAGTGGCGAAGGTCTCAGTGACGCTGAAGATCAATCTCTGACAAGGTTGCAGGATGATGCAAATGCCGAGGTGATAGAGAGAAAGTCAATGAATGCGCGCATACACAGCGGTGGACTTTCTTTCTGTCAGGGAGGAAGGCGAATAAACTGAATGGCAATAAGCCAAGAAGAGACAGAGAAGTAAAAAAGAAGAAGAAAATAACCAAGTTGGTTCACCTGTGGAGGTGAGTTGGATATAGAGGAAGAGAGAAGGGGGAGAGAGGAAGAAGAAACTGGGAGAGTTTTAAGAGAGGGAAGGGTAAAAAAAAAAAAAAGAGGGGCCCGGTCTGGGATTTCCGCTTGAGGGAAAAACTTCAAACGAGGACCAGATGGTATGAGGAAAAGCTAAATTAGCGCCAAACCTCCGGAACAATGATTCAATTACAGTCTAGAGAGTCTCGATTCCCCCGGTGACAATAATACCTCAAGACCGATCAAGAGTCCCCATGCCCGTCCGGTGTATCGTCCTTGGTGGGTACAGACCGATATGGAGTCAAATCCATCATCGATCGCTGGTTTCGGTAACGCCCGTCCCATCACCACGGGTACATTATTAATGATGGGATTTGTTACGGTGGATATTAAAGCCTCGCGGATGTCGGTCCACGACGATAGGGGAGAAATCCCTCAACTCCTCCTTCGACCGGGAGACACGAGGCCCAAGAGACATCGCATGATGCGGGTGGAGGATTTAGCTCTGGCGCATGGGAAACCTTTTTTTAGAGTTGGATTATTCGCCGAGTTGTGCCCAAACCTATCCGGTGTGAGACGTGATTATGGGTTCTGAGTATGAAAAGAATAGAGATCGATCTAGAGGCGTCTTCTGTTCATGAGGATCGTGTACGCAGTATACGCAGTACGGACAGAAGAGGTTGATCAGGTTGATAGAGGACGATTACCTAATGACCCCGACGTCGGCCCGCAACAGGCAATTTTTTTTTGGTATCAATGCGGGCAATATAGACCGAGAGAGGTGACTCAACACCTCAACCAGAACATCAACAGCAAGAAACATTCCATTCTCCCTTCTACCTACCCCCCGATCGCTCCCCGCAATTGGTCCCCCTCCAATTGACTCCATTCTCCTCAATCCCGTGGCTCCAACTTTGGACCCTGTCTCCAACCACCACGAGCCATGACCTCCTCCTTTGTTATCAGGACTCCTTGTTCCTCCGCCAATATCGGCCCTGGCTTTGATGTCATCGGCCTGGCCTTGTCCCTCCACCTCGAAATCCATGTCACAGTCGACTCCTCCAAGTCGTCCTCGCAGCACCCGCTAAACTGCATCATTACGTATGAGGACAAAAGCTCCAACACCGAAGAGATCAGTTTGGATCCCGAGGTGAATCTGATCACTCGTGTAGCCCTATATGTACTTCGCTGTCATGATCAACGCGCTTTTCCCGTGGAAACTCGCGTGCATGTCGTGAACCCTATCCCTCTGGGTCGGGGTCTGGGTTCCTCTGGCACCGCTGTAGTCGCCGGTGTGATGCTAGCAAATGAAGTCGGCCGACTCGGCTTGAGCAAAGATCGGTTACTTGATTACTGCCTAATGATCGGTGAGTGCCGTTGCCTTCCCCTTTTTTTCGTGACTGATTGCTATGACTCTCGTCCAATGATCCCTCATCTGACTCTTCCAGAGCGACACCCCGACAATGTCGCTGCCACCCTCTTCGGTGGTTTCGTTGGCACCTACTTGAACGAGCTTAAGCCGGAAGATGTTGCCCGCATAGAGATCCCTCTGAGCGAGGTCCTCCCCGCTCCGGCAGGTGGCATCGATACCGGTAAGCAACCGCCGGAGCCGCCTCTGGGAATTGGCCACTATCGGAAATTTCCGTGGGCCAAGGAGATCAAGGCCATTGCGATCATCCCAGACTTTGAAGTGCCCACCGCCAACGCGCGAAATGTCCTACCTACTTCATACACGAGGGCAGACATCGTAAGCCGCCCCATCTCTGCATCCTATGTGCGACGCTGGGAACTGACGTAACTGTCTGCAGGTTTTCAACCTGCAACGCGCGGCTTTGCTTCCTGCAGCCTTGGGCACCTCTCCGCCTGACCCGGATATGATCTATCTGGCCATGCAGGACAAGATTCATCAGCCATATCGGAAAACCCTGATCCCGGGTTTGACAGAGATTCTTCAGTCCATGAACCCTAGCACCCAACCAGGTCTGCTGGGAATTTGCCTGTCCGGCGCTGGGCCAACCATTTTGGCTTTGGCTACAGATCGGTTCACTGAGATTGCAGACCGCATAATTTCCCGGTTTGCTACTAACGGCATCTCGTGTCAGTGGAAGTTGCTTGAGCCGGCCCAAGAAGGCTCGACTGTTGAATACCTCTAAGCTTTGATTCAGCTTCCATTTCTTCCGTAGATTGGAGGGAGATAAATCAAGGAGAAGTGGTGGGACCGACTGCATACACTTCTAGTAATGAGTTTTGGGTACGGTACCAATCTAGACTTCTGGGAAGAACTGGATAATGGTTAGCATACTACCTAGTATAAAATTGACGAATCTCTTTACGTTCCTCCTATCGTGTCATCAAACCTGATATGTAAGCCCACCTATGAAGATTGTCCAATGCGATTTATAGGATAAAACGTGTACGATATGTGTTGATATTCTCTGAAAAAAATCCACATGCTCTGTAGTTTTGCCCGTACCCCGGAACAATGACATAACGGTCCACTGTTTAGGCGGTCAGGAAAGTTGGTCTGTTCCGCCAGCGATCAACATCACTCACTCTTCCAACAAGGGCGACATCCATCCCCATCGTCAAATTTCGACATCACGTACAATTTCTCCTGCAACTATCAATCATGGATGACATTCTCGCACCCATCCAGGATGCATTCGAAGGCCAGATCGTGAGTCTCTCCCTCTCCGTCGCTCATCATCCAGCCACCTATACCTTCCACTATCCAGATCACATGGAATAATATTGACCTTCATAGGACTTCCATGGCCAGCGCATTACCGAAATACTTTCCACGGCGCTTTTGATTATATCAGGTGTAAGTGATTCTCTTTCCTGTACGTTCGCTCGGATCGCTCACGTCGTCTATCGGCAGGTCGTCGCTTTCTTCGTCGGCTATATCTACCAAGACATTCACCTTACTCTCTGGACTGGCCTCGGTGGCACGTTAATAACTGGGCTTGTTGTCATTCCTCCATGGCCGATGTACAATAAAAACCCCGAGAAGTGGCTCGTCCCGGGACCGGGGAGCACTGGCGGCGCCGGGGTCGTGGTAGACGGGGTCAAGGTGACATGAAACCACTACGAATCTGTTCCTTGGGGGTGTGGGTACTTCAGGGGGCTGGAATCTACGCAGTACATCCACCGTTGTTCTACACAATTAAGTATGCATGTGCGCCAAGAACGTTGTAGTCTATGACGGGGTGAACAATACAAGGAAAGCAAACAAAAGAACCCGTGAACGCCATCGTGACCGGACCCTGCAGGCCTCTGAAACCGCAAGAAGGTCGCTCAAATGAACGACCTTCCCGTAAGATCGACATCAACCGCCAAAGAGCCGCATAATAGTTTACCGACCATACTTCTGGAACTCCCAGTCTCTGTTATCAAGCGGACAGACTTGGCGGGTTTTGAGCCAGCGAGATATGCAGTGGAAATGGAATGCGTGCTGCTCAGGATTGACACCAATCGGTTAGCCCCGGGCCCGGGGAAGCGTGTCATGGAAGAGGGTTCACTCACGTTGCAGATTCCCCAAGCCACCGTACACTCCTCAGTTGTAGATGAGCCTTGATTCGCTTGACATTCGATGCCTGGAAGACCTAATGTTAGTTTCGGAGGGTCTCCGCTGGCTGTGGTCGGCATACAGAGATCCATGATATGGTTGCGGCAGATTGCACAGTTATCGACGACGATATCCCAGGCCCAGAGAGCTACAGCGTTCCACTAGAATAGCCTCGTTAGCTCGGGGAGAGCCGCCTTCTATCGTGATATATCATGTAACTACCTTCTTCACTTCAAACTTCTTCTTGCCATCGCTGGCACCCTCGGAGCTCTTGGTCCCCTTAGCCTTGGAAGAGGATGCGGCGGCGGCTTCTTTCATTTCAACGTCGGCCATGGTTCTTTGGGAGCTTCCGTTTGCCGTTCGCTTTGTTCCCGATTGCTGGAGGTCCCAGGGCGTTGCTCGTCAGACCGTCTGGTAGTCTTCGGAAGAGGAGCACGGAGCTGCTGAGGAAGGGAAGGACACCGGAGACCTGGAAAGGCGGTAGTGAGTAAGAGGGGAGACGCTTCGGTTGGAAGAGCTGTCGCCAAGGTTCAATGAGCCAACATTTGCTTGGTTTGCACGAAGTGGCGGAACGAGAGGGCGAGTCAGCCCAACTGCGGAACCGCCTTAGTCATCGCCGATCCCCGCCCCAGCCTTCCTTTCAACCTCACGGCTCCCTCTACCTAATCTCTCTCCCTCACCTCCCTCTATCTCTCCATGTCTTCAACAATGCCCCTCGCTATCCCTTCTATCATCTTCTCTCTCCGCTCCCCTATCTAGACGTGAGCATGCCTCGGAGTTCTGGTTTCCTATCTGCCCGACCTTTTCTTGACCGCTTCCTATCATAGACGAACCTCTTCCGTTTTGACCCGGATGTTATCATTTGATCCTAGATCATTCTGACCACATCCTCTCCTTGCTTTACTGTCAGCGTTACAATTTCAGTGGGGTCTGCTGGACAGTACTTGAACCATTATCTTGCTACTACAGTTCCCTTTTGCGCCCACACATCTTTACTGTGGTTATTCTTCGACCCCCTTCCGGCGTTCCTTTCTTCCTTTTCTTCTCCTTTCCTTTCGCTTTCTTCGGTTCTTCAAGGCTGCCTATTTATCAAGCCAACCTGTCGCAATGCCGACCAGTCAACCTGCTCCTCCGACGCCAAAGCAACCGCGCAACAACCGTCGCCACCAGAAAAGAAACACAACTCCCTCCACACAGAAGGTTGCTTTGTTGACAACACCTCCATCATCACCGCCAAGAAACCCGAGTCCGGGTGGAACAGCTACAGATTCTTCGAACACGGCGAATACTGCCAAAAAGAAGGGCCCTCGCTCCAATAAAAAGCCACGTGATGCCCCGAAACCTTCCCCTGCGCAACGCAACGGTCATCGCCACACGTCATCGAACCCAAATAATGCGGCCATCCCCCAAATGAACAGCCCTCATTACGCCGGGCCGACCTTCCACGCTTCTCCGGCGCCTTCCGCCCTTCCGATCCCGAGCTTTTTCTCCAAGTCGATGCCTGATTCCGACATCGCGCCGGTTCTCGAGTCTGAGAGTGATAACTTTGACGGCGACGCTGATCTCGAAACCACACCGTCGAAGCCGAGACAACGTCCTCAGTACGAATCTGAGGAACCCGAGCCGACTCCACTCGATTTCCTTTTCAAGGCTGCTGTCGAGGCGAGGAATTCACAGCCTCAGCGAAGCCCTGAACCGCATCCCCGAACTCGCTCTCCCCAGACGGATTCTAAGACTCTGCCCCAGCGCAAGAATCTTGGTCCTTCCAACGGCATGTTCCCTTTTGAAATGGAGGCCCCTGACGCTCGCAGCGCGCAGATTGGACCGTCTTTCGCACCCTCATATAAGGATCGTATGAACGCATTGCGATCTTCCAACTCTCCATCCCCGCAGGCCGCGGAACTTGACGATAATCAAAGACGGGTCAAGACGGAAGCTTTGAAGAGCTTACTGCTAAACCCGCGGCCTCAAAGACCTTCATCGGCATCCACTTCCAACGAACCTCAAACTTTTACGTACGACAATCGGTCGAGCGGCAGCCCCAGTGTACCTCATTTTGCAACTCCGTTGAGGGCACCGAGTGGGCCACCGCCTCCAACATCCCACCGCGCGCCATTCGAGCACCAGAAAGCACCGTCGCCTTATAACTCGCCTCTAAGGAAGGACGTGCTGTCTTCGATTTACCCTAATCCGCTCCCCTCGAACCAGCAGAGGCATGACCAGGCGAAGTATGCGAACAATGGCGCATATCAACCCATGCGTTCGCCAGCTCGCCACCCATCACCTCCAACTCGAAATGTGACAGGAAGCCCATCTGCTCAGGGAGTTGATACTAAGAAGATGGAGGATGATTTACGAAGAATCTTGAAGCTTGACGTGAATCCGGGATTTCCGTCAAGTAGCATTCAGAGCTCGTATGCCTGATCTGCTTTAATTCAACTTACATAATATCGAATCCGTTTCCGCTCGCCTTTCTACCTGTTCTCGGTGACACACCCGTGCTATTATTGTGTTCACTATTCTGTCGCCTGATGGTTGTCCGGAGCTTCCACAGGTCCCTCGACATTCGTTTTCCCGGTCTATTGCAGGCCTGGGTCCCTAGCATGCGGAATCTTATTGCTTGTCTTTCGTTGATTGAATTGTTATATCGCATGACTCGTCTGCTCTGTTTCGTCGGTGTTGCCCCCACGGTTCATGTTGGGAACGGTGTTTATCCTGTCCTGGTCGACGGGTCTAACTGTCCTTGGGCGGGATGCGTCTATGCCGTCGGTTTGCATTTACCCTGGAGTCTGGTTGTGTTTCCGTGCGGTCACGGAGCGTGTTGGTTTGGGTAATCTCTTGATGACTGGGACCGGGACGGTGGCACTACGTCGTTGACGGCGAGTGGTTGCATGGTTTTGTCGTGATTCTGACCTTCTTCTTTCGTTTTCTGTGGTTTGTTTTGTGTGGTTTTGTTGTCCACGAATGCACCAGCTGGACATCTCCTCTGCCTGTACATTTCCTTTTGTTCCCTCGATATGCCTACATATTTTTCCTCGGGTTGGTCACGTGGGGTTTGGGTTTTTCAGGGTGCAGACGGTGAATGGGGCTGGTGTGTTCATATTGCTTAGCTAACACTCGTTATTGACCTCTGTACATTGAAGTGCTTTTTGTATGAGCCAGCGCCCTGCGTAGGTACCTAGCGTAAGGTTGGGAAAGATGAATCCGAGGTAAGCTTTCCCAGTACCAGTATCGATACCAACCTGGAAGTGGGATGGATCCCGTCGGTTGGCGTTAGTGCCTGATCCAGCAGTCCAGAACCTCAGTAGAAGCCGAGATTAACGGCGAGTGGCCGGTGGACGCCCCACTTGTACTGCAAAATACGCGCCTTGGGTGGGCGCCCTCTAGGCTGTCGATGGTTATTAACGAGGACGCCACCGGTGAAATAACCTCAATCTTGGAGGTCCACCGGTGGCGTTTAGTCCGAAACCACCAGGACACTTCAGTTGTCGATGAGTGACGGGGGATCGGAGAGGATACTAAGAATAGTCCCAGGGATAGGAGAAATGGGAGGTGCTGGGGAACGCCGCATTGGGAAGATGAGGGACAGCGGAGGAGACTATGGCTGATCGCGGAAGGCGAGGAATGCATCAGATCCGGTTATTTGTTGGGATAGTTTACCTGGGACTTCATAGATATGTAGGTACCTACCTATAGGTACTTCCCTAGGGAGATAGCTAAGTTATCAGGCGCACCTACGTATCTACCGACCTACGGAGTACGTAGATATTCAATGTTGGATGTACCTGTACCTCATCTACACCCCCCATCAGCGCCCACCGGTAGGTACCAGTACCGCCAGTAATACCATTACATACCCATCCAGGGGCGACCACCCTGCCAATAACTTGGAATCCTCCATTGTACGCAGTAAAAAATCAAGACGAAGAAAGAAATCGATCTTCATCCTTCTTGCTCTCTCGTCCGTTTTCCCTCGTCTTCTTCAACCTCAGCTCATTCTCCGTCCGAGTCCTCTCAACGTCTCCCATTCCATCTTTCGCGTCACTCTTTTCCTGTGCTTTTCCCCTCTATATTAATTTCCCTTCCCCTATCTTTTTCCTTCCTCCCTCTCTCTCTCTCTCTTTCCCTCCAGCTAAACCCACTTGGTCTCCCCTTGCAATCCCCGTTCTCCTCCCTCCCTTCCTTCCTACTTCTTCCTCCATCTTCTTCTCTTCCCCCTCCATCACTCCGACGACCCTCTCCGAACTCTTTGGCGTCTTCCGTGCTCGGCGACCCGTCGAGGATTCCAATGCCCTGCCGTCCGCCCACTTAACCCTCCCCGAGGTTCCTATCACATCTCTACCTCTCTCTTTGTGCTTCTATATCGCGCTGCGTGGTCTCTTATCACCATGGCCAACCCGTATGTTCTTCCTTCCCCCTCCATTCCACCCCGACCATCCTAACTCCCAACAGCTTCAGTTCCGCGTGGCGCTCTTTCTGGCATACCATGACCTCCTATGATCGCCATGCCTCCCACGACTCGCCCTATCGAACGGGTAAACATGTGCCTCTCAGTCAAAGCCGTCATGAGCCTCTCACCTCCATCGCCACCAGCGCCATTGAATCCCGTCCGGACCTGTCCGAATCCTACGAAGATGATCCCCCCAAAGGGTCGACGAGTTCGAATTCCAACGGCTGGACCGGTTCTCCCACCGGCGTTGGCTCCCCCAATCGCCCTTACTCCCCCGGAATGCGATCGTACTCGTCCCAGAAGCGGCGGTCCACCGATCCTGGCGCCGATGGCGCCCCCGAAATTCAGATGCAGAGTTTCCATGATGGCGCCCCACCCCCTCCGCCGGTCTCCCATTCCTGGAGGAAAATCGAGCGGTGGCTGGAGGATAATTACGAAGAACTGTACGATAACCTCTGCGAGGGCTGCACGCAGAACGATATCAACGAACTGGAGCATGAGCTCGACTGCAGCCTCCCCTTGGAAGTGCGGGAATCTCTCATGGGCCACGACGGCCAAGAACGTCCCGGTCTACCGACGGGTCTCTTTTTCGGCTGTATGATCCTCGACTGCGAGGAGATCGTGCAGGAATGGAAGAACTGGCGGACGGTCAACGACGAATTCTTCAGCGCCCCCGGAATGCTCAACCCCCCACTGCCGCCCAAGACCGCCGCAAGCTCCTCATCCGCCGCACCCCCTCCCCAGGGCTCCAATCCGCTGTGGAGACAAGACCTGCTGGAGCGGCAAGACTCGCAGCCCCCCGGCGCTGTACAAAAGGCGTACGTCCACCCGGCCTGGATCCCGCTGGCGCGGGACTGGGGCGGTAACTGCATCGCCGTGGACCTTGCCCCCGGCCCCGCCGGGAAATGGGGCCAGGTCATCATCTTCGGTCGGGACTACGATTGCAAATACGTGATTGCGCGCTCCTGGGCCGCCTTCCTCGCCATCTTCGCCGACGACATCTGCAGCGGCAAGGCCCACGTGGACGAGGACTCGAACGAGCTCAAGCTGTTGGAGTTCAAGTCGCAAGGGGTGGAGCCTCCCTACCTGGAAATCCTCCGCTGGCGGACCGATCAGAAGTATGGTCGCAAACCGCCGCGCCGCAAGGCCCCCAACGGCCTGGGCCTGAGCACGGGCAAGTCGGGCAAGGAATCGCCGTACGGAAGTCCCACGCCGAGTGAAGAACGCGGCCGCTCACCTCATCGGTTCCCCAACCGCGGGTCCACGCAGAGTCCCAAGACGCAGTTCGGAATGTCCAGCCCTCTGGCTCGTGTGACGGAGGAAGCCCCGAGTCCGGTGCACACCACTGCCGACGCGGAGCTGCCCGAAAGCCAGTCCAAGGCTGACGCCACTGAGACCTCGAGTGAGGATCTCATGGAGGTTGCGACGCCACAGATCTCCGGCAAGGAGAACGAGGCTGTGCGGGAGAATGACGATCACAAAACATCGGACACGGAAAAGGCCCAAAAGCGGGAGTCGAATCAGGCTCCCGCCGGGAGTACTTTGGACACGGAGGTCTTGAGCGAGATGAAGAATGTCGCTATCTAGAGCTCGGTCCTGTCCTTACGATGGCTTCTGCGACTCCGATGAACGGTTTCTCTTTCCCCCCTTTTTCCTTTCCCTGAAGTGTCCTGATATCGAACCGATGTACTTGTTTGAAGAGTGTACTGGACCACTTGTATAAATTCTTTCTCCTATTTTCCATGGTGTCTGCGGTTTTCCTTTTCGTATGCAGTGCGAAGCCTTGAGTTTTTTGTCTGGGATGGTCCGTTGTGATCTGTTGTCCACATTGCCTGTAACTTTATCTCAATGATCATGCAGCATTAATTTTATCGTTGTCTAGGCACTTTGATGCCTTTTGGCGATTACACGGAAGGCCCAGTAATGATTACGTAGACGGATTTGCCTATATAAATCTGCATTGGCTACAGGCAGTCACGAGATGTCTGGTGTCCGCTGGACATAGCCCTCTGTTGGGTCGACTATGCAAGGCGATATCATGATCATGGTGGGGGACGTATCAATGGGGATCTCTCCACAAGATATGCCCCTAAGCCATGCGTTGTCCGTCTCTTGTTCCAGTGATCGACGATCGAGTCAGAACCAGCTGAGGCCGTCATCGATTGGACCTGCGGAGTTTGCGCACAAACGAAGGTCGTGGCGCCGCCGAAAAAGAGGCTCTCCTTCCCGCTCTCAAGCCCTTCAGTCCCAGTCGTCATCGTCATCGTCGCCGCCGCGGTTGAGGCGTGCATTCCCCCTCCGAAGAGCCCGTCTCCCCTTCCCGGCATCATCACTATCGGCATCCGCGTCCGAGACGTCGGACGCGTCGTCGCCCTCCTCCTCCTTGAGCCTCGCCTGCATCAGAATCCCCTTATACAGGAGCCTCTTCTCCAGGGTCGCGGTGCTGATGGCATCGGTGCCGTCGCGACCGCCGGCCGCCAGCCCCTCGAATCCCAGCACGCGCTCGACGGCAATGCCGTCCTTGAACCCGATCACACATGGCAACACGCGGATCTTCAGCTTCTCCACCACGAACGGGGTGTTCCGCACGTCGACCCGCGCAAAGCGCACGTCGTGGTGCGCCAGCGCCAGCGGCCGCAGGTGCTCGTCCATCGTCGCGCACCGCGCAAAATCCGGATGCGCAAAGTGCACCACGCACCGCTTCGTCTCCGTCGTCACATCCAGCAGCGCCTGGTCGCTGCTCAGCGTCGGGTACGCTCCACCCGAGCCGCCGTCCTCGACGACCCGGGTGGCTTCGGTGCGGTTGGTTTTGGCCGCGGCGAACTCGGCGTTGAGCTGTTCGAGCCGTTGGGCGCGGTACGCCGAGTCGTCCTCGTTCTCGAGCGATTCGAGCAGCGCGTCGACGTCTTCTTCGTCGGGGGTGGGGGAGGGGTCCCGGGCTGGGGGGGCAGAATGAACCATATTGGTGGGAGGGAGGGAGTATGCAGAGGGTGTATGAAGAGGGAGAGAGGGGAGGGGTGATTATGGAGATAGAAATCGGTACCTGATCGGCGAGTTAGTGAGGCGTATTGTCCATACCGCCGTTGCCCTCGCTGGCATCGGTAACCGTACGGTAATTCGGTACGGGCGGTACGGCTGGTTCCACCAGGAAAGATTACCGCTTCCGGCAACAAAAAGTTCCTTACCAACAGTTGGTTTGTCTTACTCCTGATCTCGTTCTTCTCTTCTTCTCTTCTTCTCTCTCTACTCTACCTCTACCTCACCTTCTTCCTCCATCTCCCTTTGGTCGTCCCATCCCACCCTCGTTGCGTCTTTCGTCCCTCTCCGTCGGATTCCTCTTCCCCTTTCCCCCCCGGTCTTTCCCTCTCTCTGGGACTCTGTTTCTTTTTTTATCGCCCGCGCTCACAGCCCCATTCCACTCCCTCTCTCTGCCTATCCTTACTCAGTCGCAACTCTCGCCCTGAGAACCGTCACCATGGTGGAAGACAAGAAGACCGACGATTACACAATCGAAATGGACAAGATGGACCAGGGGAAGAACTTCGAGGCCGCCGCGCCTCCTCCCCAGCCCAGAACCCCCCCGGCCGCGTCGCTCTCCAGCAATCCGATTTTGCCGGTGTTGGCGTACTGCGGTTCGTCCATTCTGATGACTGTGATGAACAAATATGTCCTGTCCGGCTTGGACTTTAACCTCAATTTCTTCCTCCTTTGCGTTCAGGTATGGTGGCGGCCACCATCGTCCCCGTGGCGATCATCCCACTAACGTGCTTCTCTTCCAACTATAGTCCGTCGTTTGTATCATTGCGATCCAGACCTGCAAGTCTTGTGGCCTCATTACGTACCGGGACTTTAGTACCGACGAGGCGAGAAAATGTACGTTCCAAAGTCATTCCACCTGCGGGCCACGAGATCTGACACCGCGTTTTTAACTCTAGGGTTCCCCATCACCTTGCTCCTCATTGGAATGATCTATACCGGATCCAAGGCCCTCCAGTTCCTGTCGATTCCTGTGTACACCATCTTCAAGAACTTGACCATCATCCTCATCGCGTATGGAGAAGTCCTCTGGTTTGGTGGCTCCGTCACCGGCCTGACCCTCTTCTCCTTCGGCCTCATGGTCCTGAGTTCCATCATTGCCGCCTGGGCGGATATCAAGCACGCTGTGGAGACGTCCGGCGATACCACCGCCAGAGTCTCCACTCTCAATGCTGGTTACCTCTGGATGCTGATCAACTGTCTCTGCACCTCGTCCTACGTGCTGGGAATGCGCAAGAGAATCAAGTTGACCAACTTCAAGGACTTTGACAGTATGTGCCCTGCCATTCAACCCTGGTTGGAAAATCCATCTGACCTGTCTAGCCATGTTCTACAACAACCTCCTGTCGATTCCCGTCCTCATTGTTCTGACCGGTCTGATGGAGGATTGGTCGTCCACCAACATCACCCGCAACTTCCCCCCGGCGGACCGCAACAACATCATCTTCGCCATGATCCTCTCCGGCCTGTCGTCCGTGTTCATCTCCTACACCTCCGCCTGGTGCGTTCGGGTGACCTCGTCGACCACTTACTCGATGGTGGGCGCGCTCAACAAGCTCCCCATCGCCCTGTCCGGCCTGATCTTCTTCGACGCCCCCGTGACCTTCCCTAGCGTTTCGGCCATCGTCGTCGGTTTCGTTAGCGGAATCGTCTACGCCGTTGCCAAGATCAAGCAGAATGCGAAGCCCAAGACGGGCGTTCTGCCCACGTCGAACCCGCCCGTCAGTGCCAGCAGCCAGAGCATGCGCGACTCGCTGCGGTCTTAAGACGCTCCCCGTATGTTATACTGCGCCATCTTGACATCCCCATTGGCGCATCGGGGGAGGGGCTGTCGCTGCTCCCTCATACTTCCGGCCAGTATGGGCCACTCTGGCAGCTGAGGTCATGATATGGGTTGGTATTTCTACTTTTGGCGGCTTGTACTCTACCCGGACCCAGTGTCTGCTTTTCCGTTACGACCTTGCCCTAGTCACGAACCTTCTCTTCTTGTTTTGTTGCTCTTTGGCTTCACGGCTCTTCATTGCGGTCATCTCATCATGTGGTAATACTGGAGCGACATTTGTTTTTCGATGCGATATGGACACAGCCCGACCCGCGGAGTTCGGTAGCGACTGCAGAGAAAAGCCGGAAGGGTGCTCAGGGTGCTTTCGAGGTGTTTGATTTTTGTACATACATATATGGTTCTTCATTCTAGCTTTTTAATCGGGATAGAAAGATTCGGTCGACCCGGCCACCTGATTGGTCCGTCCTCGGGACAGAGCTTTCCCATACAACCTCAGCCGTACTCCGTACAGTCCAGTCCAATCTCTCCCCAATCCACCTCCAGTCTTCAGACTCATGCCCAAAAACAAAAAGCCTCGCCTGCACGGCCCTGCCAGGCCCGGAGCCGCCGCAGGCGCAGCCGCCCAGCAGAAGAAACCCCGCAAAATGCACACCTTCTCGAAGCTCTCGACCAACGCCGATCCGACTGCGCACAAGAACCAGAGCCAGGGCAAGAAGAACGCCCCGCAACAACGCCGGCCTATTGTGCCGTTCCGCCGGCACGATCGCATCCTGTTAGTCGGAGAGGGTAAGTTATTCTTCTCCCTTCTATCTCCATTTCTACCTACCCTCGGGTCTCGGGCACCCGGCGAAACTACCTAGCTAACTACTGCTCGCTTACCAGGCGACTTCTCCTTCGCCCGCTCCCTCGTCGAACACCACCGCTGTCGCTCCCTCCTAGCCACCAGCTACGACTCCCAAGACACCCTCTACGCCAAGTACCCGCAGGCCGAGCCCAACGTCACCGCCATCCGGGACGCTGCCGCCGCCGCCGCCGCCAAACAGCAAACAAAGTCCCAGTCGCAGTCGCAGTCGCAGTCGCCGTCGCCGTCGTCGACGGGCCCGCACGTCCTCTTCGGCGTCGATGCGCGCAAACTCGCCGGGAAGGACATCCGCACGGGGTTCCCGCGACGGGCTGAGCGGCGGAGACGGCCCGCTTGGTTGGAGGCGAAGCGCGCGCGGGAGCGGGGGAAGGACGGCGCGACGGAGGGGACAGCCCCCCGTGGCGGCCCGTGGGATCTCATCTGTTTCAATTTCCCGCATGTGGGTGGGTTGTCGACGGATGTGAATCGGCAGGTGCGCGCGAACCAGGAGCTGTTGGTGGGGTTTTTTAAGGCGTGCGTGCCGTTGTTGGCGGCGAGGATGGAGGGCGATGATGATGGGGATGATGTGGAAGAGGATGAGTGGGAGTGGGAGGAGAATGGGAGTGGTGGCAGTGGGAGTGAGAGTGAGAGCCCGCAGGAGGAGGAAAAGAACGAGGGCACTCGGCGGCGGACGGACCCCGGGCAGATCCTGGTCAGCATGTTCGAAGGAGAGCCGTATACGCTCTGGAATATCAAAGACCTTGCGCGTCATGCGGGCCTGCGGGTGGTTACGAGCTTTAGGTTCCCGTGGTCGTCTTACAAGGGGTATGCGCATGCGCGGACCATCGGTGAGATTGAAGGGAAGCACGGTGGGAGGGGTGGATGGCGCGGGGAGGACAGGGAGGCGAGGATGTATGTGTTCGAGGTGAAAGGGAATGAGCAGGGGCCGCGGTCCTCGAACGGCGCGAAGGGGAAGAGTAAGAGGGCGAGGCAGGCGTCGGACAGTGATGAGAGCGATTGACATGACGGGACGTTGCATTTCTGGCGCCGGGCTATGTAGTCCAACTCTGTAATTACATGATATAGACCTTCTTCATTTCACTCTCGTCGAACACCTCGCCTGTCGTGGGGTCCTTGACCTTGCCGGCTTCCACGCAGCCGACTTTCTTGCTCATCTCTAGCAGGCGCTGCTGGCCATAGATCCGCCCGTTCGGCAGGACAATCGGGTCGCTCTCGACGGAGCTCTTCGTGTGGTGGGCGTAGGGCATGTTGCGCGCGAGTTCGTTCAACTCGGTCGAGCATATTGGGCACACCGAGGTGGTCGTCGACAGGGAGTTGGAGCTCGGGGATGTATAGGCCGAGTGGCAGGAGGGAGTCTTGAGAGCGGACAAGCCCGCGGAAAGCGCAATATGGAGCAGGGGCCACGACGGCAACGACAGGAGCTCGTGATGTGTGCGGACGAAGAGGTCGGAGAGGTGGTTCCACCGCTGGGACGCATACATAGACTATCATATCATGAGCATGGATTCGGGATCGAGGCGGCATATATGTCTCCTGGTGAACTCACCCGGTAAGGCTCCGCTTTAGTATCCTTGGGGAAGGCGAGGAGTCCCGCAGCACGATGGATCTCGGCGGACTGCGTCTCGATAAAAGGTGTGAGGTATTTCTTTGCGTGGGCCCTCGCTTCGACAAGCTTTTCTCGATCTCCGACTCGGATCATTTCGATATACTGCTGTAATCGCAATTCGAACTCCAGATTGTACTGCGCGATGTCAGTAAGGAACATGCGGGGAACTACATGTCATCCAACAGACCTGGCTTTTCCTGAGCGCCGCCTTATTCTCATTACACCACTGCAGAGCATCCTTCGTTTCGCCCCGGCGTAGACTTTCCGCGATGCGGTGGCACTGGACGAAGACGTTGAGGTCCACCAGATCCTCGATGTCCTTCTCCCGGGCCAAGTCCTGCGCGCTCTGGGTGTACCCGGACCGCAGCATCTGGTCGACGATCAGCCGATCCAGCCGCATCCTCGACCACTGGTCGTACTTGACGTCCGCCAGGCTCGGGATCTGGTGTAGACATTCCAGATGTTGGATGCGCTTGCGGGACTGGCTGTGGATCTTCTTCTCCTCCTGCTGCAGATTTTCCATCTTCCGCTTGAGCCCCTGCATCCGCGATATCATCGCATCTAGGGAGGCGAGGGTCTGGTCGGGCGTTTGGGTCTGGGAGAGGGAGGCATTGGCGGTCTCCTTCAGTGCGGGGAGGACATATTCCTTTTCTCGCTCGACGATGCGTTGGACTGACTTGAAATTCCGGCGTGCAAGTTCATGTGGCAGTCGAAGAAGGGGTTGGTCCTATCGGGACAATATCATCAGTAAGACGGCACGGATGATGTGGTCGTGGAGGGATACCAAGAGGAGATGATTCTCCGCATTGAGCTTTGTCGATGTGAGTTCCGCAGCCATGATGGCTGCAATATCACCAGTAGGTATAGTGGGGAGTAACAATATCGATCAAGCTTTCTCTAGCTGTGTCTCACCAGGGTCATGGTACGAAGGGAGTCGCCAACGAAAGCAGAGGAAGACGTGAGGCAGTTGGCGGTGGCGGAACGTTGCCAAATGCGGAGAAGTCACGACACCTGCCCGCATAACGAGTATAATCATCATTACAGTAAGTGTATTCGAGAATTGATGGCATTTTTCTATGCACAACAAACAAAACCATTAACGCAGATGAATTGTTCTCCCTTTTCAACCCAAGACTCCAGGAAATACGTAAAAACAAGAATAAAACCAAGCCATATGGTACAGGAATCACAGGCAGTGCTCCACCAGGCAACGACATAGAAGCGCCACGATATTCTCCTACACAGGAACGCTTCTCACTCAGCAGAAGAGCCAGCCCACGGACTTCCTGGAAGCGTCTAGTCGCTATCCTCGTCACTCTCCTCCTTCTGCTTCGACTTGCGCCGCTCCTTCTTTTCCTTCTTCTCCTTCTTCTTGCGCTTGCGCTCGGCCCGCTCCTCCGGAGTCTCGCCGTCGTGCTTGCGCTTCTTCTTGTCGTCATCGTCGTCAACTTCCATCTTGTTCGGGGAGGCCGGGGTCTCAGTCTGTTCGGGGGCCTCCTCCTTGGGAGCCTCGGCGGCGGGCTGCGCCGAGCCGTCCTCGGGCAAGCTGTAGTCCTTGTAGTCGCTCTTCCACTTGGCCGGGGTGGACTCGTTCGCATGGCCGTATTTCTATAGTCATCAGTACGCAGGAGCACGACTTGGAGGGGGGTTTGAAAATGGTTACTCACGTCGAGCTTGCCGGCAGACTTGAGCTTCTTCTTCTCCAGGGCAATAGGGCCCAGGCCCCATCTACGAGGGTACAGGTCACGCTCCATGATACAGCGCTTGACCTTGGCAACGACGCCGTGGTCGCAAGTGGTCAGCTCAACGGTGGACATCTGAGCAATACCGATGGCGATGGCCTCGCCCTTGGTGGTCATAAGCACAACCTCCTCGTTGACGTCGATTCCAGCCTCTGCAATCACGTTAGCGACACCCATCTAACACTGTAGCTAGCAAACTTACCGAAACGCAGGAGACCGGGAATCATGAGCTTGGCACCGTAGCACACGGCGTTCACAGCGCTGTCCTTGACGACAATACGCTTGTAGCCAGTGAGCAAGGACTCCAGGGGTCGGATGACCCGACGCAGGTACGCCTCGTCGCGCTGGTTGTCGTACATCCACTGGGCATCCAGGACATCGTGCAGAGTCACCATGCCGCTGTTCTCGTCCATGGCTCCACTGCGCACACGACGGAGCTCCTGCATGTGCGCACCCACACCAAGCAGCAGACCCAGGTGGACACAGAGGGTACGGATATACGTGCCGGCCTCGCAGCTAACCCAGAAGACGCCGAGGTGTCTCTCGTTGTCGAACTCGTAGAGCTTGCTCTCGTGGATGGTACGGATACGGAGCTGACGCTTAACGGCGGAGATCAAGGGCGGACGTTGGAAGAGAGCACCAGTCAGGGTCTCCAGGGCCCTCCGGAACTGGGCCTCACCACCGGGGATTTTGTCGTGGAGGCGGATCACGCACACGTACTCCTTTCCGGCACCCTGCTGTGACTTCACCAGACGGGTGGCGCGGTCAATGCAGACGATCAGGCAGCCAGTGACCTTCGGATCGAGAGTTCCACTGTGACCGGTCTTCTCGGCCCTTTATTTCGACGACACTTAGTTTGCTATCCCGACGGCAGGGTTCAATGCGGTATTTACCTCAGAATGCGCTTCATCCAAGCGACAACCTCGTGACTGGACGGGTTGGACGGCTTGTCAAGGTTGATCACACCCGAGTTGATGTAGGACTTCAGGTCACGCTTGAGGGGAGAGCAGCCGGCGGGGATCGGGGTGAAATGACCGGTCCTGACAAGGACTACTCGGGGCAAAATAGGAGATTAGCATTCATATTACTTAAGATTGAATATCCAAACACTCTTTGGATCCTCGTTCAGGGGGAATGACAAGACGACGATAGGACAACATACGCTTGTCATAATTTTTCAACAGCAGCGGCCACTCGGCCGTGGAAATGCTGGAAGTGCCAGCCTCGGGCTTAATTGTGTAGTCCATGGTGTCTTTGGTCACTGCAGACGCCATTTGGGAGAATCTGGCTGGGAAGACGCAGTGTGGCCAGGCGAGAGCGCGTTTGCAGAGATCGCAGGAAAAATTGCACCTGCTGAGCTAAAGATTTGCTCTCGGCGCTAGCGAGAAGAAAGAAAGTCTGGGAATTTTTTTGCCAGTGCGGCCGTCGCCCAATCTGGCTTAGCGTCCCGTCGCCGCCGCGGATCAGGTCTCGTGATCCTTAGTCATCACGGTACAACGTCGACATTGTGAACTAATGGTTGATGGTGGAACTATAAGTCTGCTCAGTGCATTCTACACATTCAGTACATCTACACATTCGGTACATTCTTCCACCTTCCAGCCCCGATCTCCCCTACCCGCCACCCAGTCTCCTCCCCGGTCCACGCTGGCTCCAAGCGCCCTGGAAGGAAGATGTCCATCCTCCAGACGAGCCTTGGTCCTGGCTGGCCGGCCGGTATGCTGTTCCGTACCCTCGAGATGTCCCACGACTGGTAGTGCTAAAGAGCCGCCTCACGAACGCCGGTGTGGTGATGTAATTCCGACCCCCGCCAAATGTAGGGTAGATACGAGTGAGGAAGTCGTACAGATGAGCGGCCACGATGCCCATGCTCTCATTACAGGCGGCAGGACACCCGTAGGCCACCAGAGTGAAGACCAACATGGCCCACGGCAAGAACTCAATGGGCATGCGGATCATAAAGAACGAGGCCTTGGAGCCGCGGTTGTCCTGTGCGAACGTGTACACGAATGCAAGGATCAGGGCTACTCAGGATTAGTCTCACGGGTTGAATGGTCATGCTGCACCGGGCTCACCATGGGTGAAGAATACTCCATTAAATACACAACCTGCGGTGAGCTTCGGGTTGTCAGCGTTATTTAGTCAAGGTCAAGAAAGCTACTCGAGGAGCGAACTCGATGCATGGATTATGTGATCGCCAGTATATAGAACTAATCAAGACAGGTAGTGTGGAGTTGAATGTAGGGCGCCATAACCACCGGCGTGAATTAAGGATCACGTCGGCTATCTCAAAAGGACATCCCACCATACCCGCAACGCGTACAGCCCTGTAAGGATCAACTGAGTAGGTACTGCCGGGATGCGGGGGTGATCTCCCTCGTTTCCAGGAACCGCTGCAGCTAGTGGCAGCTGGGCGGGCAGATATGCGAGGTTTGGGTGACGAACATTGTTCGAGAACAGACAACAGAGGATAGGACTTTACGTAAGGAGACGGAGATCGAGATCTGCCATGACTTACCAAAATCACCGAGGCTACAAATATCACGTATGTGAAGAAGTCACCTGGGCCAGTGAACCGGGGCGAGTTGCTCTCCAGCCGACTGCTGTAGGTGTACACTGGTGGAGGTTAGCATCACTTTTTCAACAGACCTAGAAGAGGCCCGTACAGAAATAGAGGTCGAAGACGAAAGCCATGCTTGGTCGGGTCAGGAGAAAGGGTGTGATCAATCGCCATGCCTGGGGGAGCAGTCTGAACAGCAACCTCGGCAGGAAGGCAGTATGATACCCGCTGAGCAGACCGCCATAAACCAAGGCTGACTGGCAGAATGCAAGTGCAGTAAGAGTCCTAGTTCAAATGTTAGTCCGTGGAACATCGGAGGAATGACAAGGGACAGTACCTCGACACAGGAGGAGCAGACCAAAACACGTCCATGATTGCAGCTAGCTGGCAGTCGATTAAGCAATCAGTTCTCTTTCTACTGAGTGGTATGAGTGAGAGATGTAGACAGGCGACAGTCAGCACACATTATGCAGCGTCAGCCTGGGCCAATTGTTTATCCAAGATGGATGGTTGAGGAAGAAAAGAGGAAAGAAGGATGGGAATTGGTGAGAAATAAAAACGTGTGCATCCGCTAGTTCGGGTTCGGTGGGGGATTTTCCGTTCCGGGTTTCCTTGTTGGTCCCACCAGCATTCCGTAGTATTCCATAGTATGAACCTGCTCTATTTACGTCGAGGACTCCGTTTCAATGGTATTGTTTCTGCAATTGTATATCCTTCTGGTCCATATACTCGTGTATACTATATTTCCTGTGGAGTTTAAGCGATGATAAACTCCTTAAGTAGCAAACTACTGAATATATTTCGGTTCCTCGAAGTAGATAATGAAGCCGGTGCAAGATATGTCTCGGTGAACAACGGTCCGTGAGCAGACCTCGTCAATATTTACATTAACACATTAAGCCATAGAAAACCTGCTACAGCTTGTACGCCTCGGCAGTACCACGAACCGCCAGGCCTCCATTGCTGCCCTCAATCCACACGTCCCATATTGCCCCATCTCGGCCGGGCTTTTGTTTCCCGCAGATGGTCAAAGGTTCGTCAACATACAGGGGGGTTAAGTTGCGATATTGTATATCTCTAATGCTCTGGTCGGACTGGAGCAGACGGGATTGCAGTGTGGTAAGCAACAGGGTCAAAGTTAACGGCCCGTGCACGAGAAGGTTCCGATACCCTTCTACCTGTCGCGTGTAGCCTGGATCGAGATGGATCAAATGCGCATTGAATGTGAGGGCGGAGAACCGGAACAATAACGCTTTGCTGGGGGTGATGGTGTGGCGGAACTCTGCATCAACGGGGGCTTGAGGAAGAAAACATATTAGTATATAGCGTACTATGGAAGATCTGATGGAACCTGCGCACGCTTGATAGTTCTCCGGTCCTTGTCGAAATTCGCCCTGTCATGACTCAGTTGCTCCCGGGTCTTTTCCCGCATAAAGACCAGGTCCCTGTTTTCAATCACCGACGATTGTCCAAATTCGGCTTCGTCTGCCCTCCATAGACGATCGATGATGCTGCTTTCTTGCTCGTCTTCGTAAACGGTACCTATACGCCGTTCTATCCGGACGATCACCTTCTCCTCGCCTTCCCGGCCCTTAACGACTACATCGCGGATGGTCTCCATACAAACCGCTCGGCTGCCGTCGAGAACAAGGCCACCCGAAGGGGAGAACGCGACCCGGCCACCACCCCATAGACGCCTATTGAAAGGGTCTCCTGGGGTGTGGAGCGTGTCGGTGCCATCTGGAAGCAGTTGGGATAGGGTGACCTGAGGGGGAAAGTAAACCAAGTGGTGGCCTGCCGGGAGCGATGCAGCGTCGTTGACGGATGGCAAAGACGCAAAAGGGTGTGAGGAAGTGTCAAGGAGGTCGACCAAGCTCCGGTTCAGCAGATAGGACGGTTGAGGGTGTAGATAGTCGAATGACCAGGGAATCGGGCGAGAGGTCAACTCCCGATGCGCTCGCTCGGCAAATGTAGAAAATCCCCGCAGTGGGATGGCTGGAGCTTGCGGTCTCAACAACGAGCGCACCGATCGGACTGCACCCGACCTCAGCGACAAATGCATGGAGCAGCTAAGGCACTTGTCAGGTCATCGATGATGTTATTGGGACGATCGGACGGTGCACGATCTCCACACTCCATCGCGGATAAACATTCGATCTAGGAGGAGTTTGCGCTGTTTGTTCGGGGGAGATCGACACCGACTTAGGAAGGGGCAAAAGTTTCCAGACTCCCAGCTCTGCTCCCTGTCGTCACAATCTATAGAAGTTCCATATGACCCGGGGAATCATGGACCTTGTCAGGACGACGTTCTTGGGCCCTATAGGCTCATTCTCCCATCAGGTTCGGAGATCCTAAACCCCCCAAAACACTCTTCTCATAACGTCATTAATTGAATTCCCCCTCCCCAGGCTGCGGTCGAAGCTTTTGGAACGGCGGCGGAACTGTTCCCCCGGCCCTCGTTTGCGGACGCCTTCACCGCTGTGCAACACGAAGACGCGGACTACGCGATCATCCCCGTTGAGAACTCAACCAATGGCTCCGTCGTGCAGACCCTAGACCTCCTCGCGGATCCCGAGGGCACCTACAAGGATGTTCAAGTCTGCGGGGAGCACTATTTGACCGTCCACCACTGTCTCCTGGCCCGAAAGGGGGTCATCCCTCAGGGCCAGCATGACTACAGCTCCATAACCAAGTTATACACGCACCCGCAGGCGTGGGGGCAGTGTGAGAACTTCCTCCAGAAGCATTTCAAGGGCGTCGAGCGACAGGACGTGTCTTCCACCTCCAAGGGCGCCGAGATTGTAGCGAAGGCAACCGACGAACGCAGCGCCGCGATCGCGAGTCGGTTTGCCGCCGAAACAGTAGGCCTCGAGGTCGTGGAGGAAAACATCGAGGACAACTCCGACAACACAACCCGGTTCTTGGTCCTCCGGAATATCCGGTCAAAACGGACCAGCCCGACGTCCTTTGACGACATCAGGGCATCGCAGAAACACCAAACACAGAGTCAGCCTCCCTCGACGGACGCAAAAGAGAAATCCCTGGTCACCTTCATGCTCCGTGACGATGCCCCTGGCGCGTTGGCAGATGCGCTGCTCGTCTTCAAGCAACATGGCCTAAACCTTACGAGTATCAATTCGCGGCCGAGCCAAAAGGTGGCCTGGAAGTATGTTTTCTTAGTCGAATGCCGGGGGGTGCCTTCTGATGGCGACGAAGGTGCCGCCGCGAAAGTTGGGGCCGATTTGAAGCGAGTTACCGAAGCTTGCAGATATTGGGGCACTTGGACTAACCGACTTGGCCCCGACGGTCGGTGAATTCTGCAGTGGCTTGAAGGCTGCATGTGTTGGCTACGACGCAATGAAGATTTCTACGGGAACGATTGGGAACGAAACTCCAAAAGCAACGCGCGGGTTTGATTTGGATAGAAAAGAGTGAATAGAGAATAACAAGTAAACAACCCTGGTATTCAACACCAGAATATAACAATCTTAACCCGTCCGCTCGAGAGCACTACGGGATATATAGGAAATCCACCATACATTTTGCCATTCATACCTCGTGTCAACCTAGCAGCTCTAGATGACTTCAGTGACCATGTTACGGAGCTTGGATGACCCTGTCGAAGGGGATTTCGTTAATAAAAGCCGACAACGGGGGGATCAGGCTTGAAACCTACCATTGCACAGTATCACGGAGCTTTGCCGGGCAGCATCATGGCCAGTGCCATGAATTTCGCCTTGAGAGCTGCCTCCACG
Source organism: Aspergillus ambiguus (assembly GCF_047715705.1). Taxonomy (NCBI): domain Eukaryota; kingdom Fungi; phylum Ascomycota; class Eurotiomycetes; order Eurotiales; family Aspergillaceae; genus Aspergillus; species Aspergillus ambiguus. The sequence continues at coordinate 62,414 of NW_027395545.1, read as the reverse complement.
ATTCATAGGGCGAGCCGTCAAAAGATCCACGCCGGGAACTTCTGGCCTGTCATCCTCGCTCTCTGCGAGGCCGCTGAACCGTCAATCTGTGGGAGTAGCGTGGTTAGCCTTGTGCAGTGAGGAAACTGCAAGGGGAGACGAACCGTCGTAAAATTCATCATCGTCGCTGTAATCGGCAAGCTGTTCGAAATTGACCTTGTACCGGAGGATAGCACCGATACCACCAAAGCCCTTGACGAACTGGTTTCCTTCGCTGGACTTATCAGATACAAACTCCAACGTGGCACCGAAGTCCTTGTGGCTCTCCGCCAGCCACTCGAGGAAGGAGGTCTGATCGACCACTTCCATCTCAGTGCCGGTTTCCTTGTCGGTGAACAGTTCCCGGTTGTCCTCTTGGGCCTTGGTGGTGTGGACGACTACTTCGGAGCCGGACGAATTCTTGAGCACCCACCGCGTGATGTCCAAATCCTCGTAGACGATCAGAGTCTCTGCAGCACCCAGCTCCAGGGCCTTCAGCGTATCATCGATACCGTAGCAGACCTTACCGGTATCTTGACTGATCTCCTGGAAGTAGGTGCCGATGAGCTTCTTCTCCTGGACGAACTTGACGTTGCTCAAGGTCTCCGAAGCGAGCTCGATGGCCTGGTTGAAGCCGTTCTCACCTCCGTAGGAGACGTCAACCACCTTGATGACCTTGGACTGCAGGCGTTGGTCGAACATGTCGGACTGGTTTAGGTCGTTCTTGAAATCGGCGGAACCGGCCAAGATCAGACCGGCGACGTTGATCTTATCGTTGGTGATGTAGTTCTGCACCGCCAGTTCGGCGATCTTTCGGACGTAGTTGTGACGCTTTTCTTCACGCAGACGAGCGAAACGAAGGGCGGACTGACCACCACGACCGTGCTTCTTGGGTAGATCCACGCTCAGCTTCTGCAGGACTTCTCTGGTGTTTCCACTCAGGGTACCGAAGAGGGCACCGTTTCCGTCCATGACGATGAAGCCGAATTTCTGGTCCGACTCGAGCAGTTCGCTCAAGGCTTCGGTGTGGAACTTGTTGTCACACAGGTAGAGGGAGGTGTTGATGGGCTTGAACGGCTCGAAATCGATGTTAATCTTCCGCTCCTTTCCTTCTGACGTGATAATTTCACCACAGTAGACGACCAAGCCATTTGGCGGGACCTTATTGTAGAGCTTAAGACGCTGTTGTGTGGAGGTAATGGCGGACAAGACCGACAACCGGTTGACACGGGACTTGATGTTGGAAGCCGTACCCTGTCACCACAGGTTAGCGGAGGGGATCGCTCTTGAGCGAGTAGGGAGATGAACGTACAAATTCTTCCGCCAACATCTTCGCCGCCCGAGATACCTGATCCTTGGGGGCTGTCGGACGCAGCATTAGTCGGTCTGAAGCAGAATGGGGGGTGGAAGAACGAGGCACGCACGGATGATGAGGGAGATCATGGAGGTTCCATTGCCTCTAGCAGCCTCGAGGCGTTTGATCAACTTCTTAACCTTCCATATCTCAATGTTCTTTTCCGCTTCGTTCGCCTGGGCCGCGCTCATGGTGGGCGAGGCGACGATGTTCGACGACCAGGGGAGAGAAGACTAGAGGGGGAGTGCCGGTGCTATCGAGGGGTCCGATTAGTATGATGGAGACGAAAAAGCAACGCAAAGCGGGAAGAGGGGGGGGAAGTGGGAGGATTTGACGAAAGTACGCAGAGAAAAGGAGCAGAAATGCAAGGCTAAAAGGGGATCGGACATACCTGGAGGCTTCGCGATTTGCCGTCCAAGTCCAGCGGGGAGTTTGTTCAGCAGTAAATTTCATCAGGCACCGTGGGGGGGAGTCAAAAGAGCCACAAGCGGCCGGCGGTCGCCTGTGTTGGATGACATAAGCCCGCGCGCTCTGACTATTTTTTGCCCTTTCCGCCCGCCACGTTGCCGTGTCTCTGTCCGATGTACCAAGGTTAGGGGCGTAGAATACTGGATTGAGCAGAGGTATTGTAGCTCGAACAGTGCCGAGCATGGGTCCATCCGTAGGTGATCAAGATAGGAGAAGTGAACTTGCACTTGCGTTGAGGATCCATGTCACTCACTTGGACTTAGGCCACAGAACCGCCTTGACTCGATTACTAGGTTTGGTGGCATTGCAGCCTTTGAGAACCATCCCATGGGTGTATTCTGCTGGGTAAGTTATTGGCAAACCGTAGTGGACGAGAGACGATCGGGATTGAAGATTGGAAAATCGAAGATGATATCAAGTTTCGAACTATACGATGGCAGCACAACAGAGTCGAGCCGTTCTTGCATTCGAAAACTCATTCCACTGTGTACTCCGGTCCATCTACTGCAAGTGACAGTCGGATATGATAATTCAACCTGCCTGCCCTCTTTCAACCATGTCCCCCGCCGTGGATTCCATGGATATATGAAGTTATCTCGGGCCGGATCCCCAGGAACATGTCGCCGTTGAGTCAGCTAGAGTCAGCCCTAACTTAAAGTAACATCACAGGAATCCCGCCGCAGTGGCAAAACGTCATCCCGAATCAATTCCAAAGCAAGCCAGACGAGAATTGTTACCAATACTATCGCCAGATGAGCTTATCAGTCGCAGCGGGGATCAATTCCCGTACCCCCCACTTCGACTCTATCTAGTCCCGTTCCGCTCGGCGCTTCGTTGGGTTCAATGTTAGCTAATGCTGTTATTATTGTTCGTATGCTTATCTCCCTATAAATCTGGGAATCGGCGGTGCAGTCTTCCTTCCTACACAAGAAGAGACTGGAGGCAAAGCACGGGCGACGCTACCATCCAGTCCTGTCTACAAGCGCCTCCCGTCTCGCCACTAGCAACGCCTTACCCCAAGCCGGGCAAATAAAACCAGAAAACTCTGTGCGCGAGAGGGGAATTTTTTTTTTCAGACATTTCTTTGTGACTTTAATTGTCTTTGTATTGACACATTGCTTCCTGTTGGATCCAAGGGAGTGATAATGCTGGGCTATTCGGATGACGAGGATTTCGAAGGCCTCGAAAACCGTGGATCCACCGGCTTTACAGTGCCGGATCTTGATCTCCAGAGGTCAAGGTAAGCCACACCCCCTTACGAAAGGAAATGATACTGACTGGTTTTGCTCAGATCGGCTTCGTTTTCTGCTCGTTTTCGAGAGGTTGGTGGGGTCAACAGCATCAACAATTTTGCTCGTTCATGGCAACGGGCGGCTGGCTTTCCAGAAGTCATCCCCCGTCGCTCGTCCTTCGTAGCAGTCGATTCAGACGAAGATCTTGCCGTCTCACCAGGCGACTTGCCCGGCTGGTGCTCGCGGTTAAACAGCCAGGATGCCGACCCAGAACGGCCATTGCTGGGTCCGCATGGAGAAACGCCCAACGAATTTGGCCCGGATGATCATAGACCCTCGAAAAGGGGTTTCGCAACTCCTAGTATTCTAGGATCATCTTTTGATAGAAGTCTGGCTACATCATATGGGACAATATCCTCGCGCGTCAGCCAGTCAACCCGAAGACATGCCATCCAATTCCACCGAGAACAGCAGGTTTCTGATGTGCCTATCGATGAAGCGGAACATCTCCTGGTTAAACAAGTCCAACATGAGGATGGTACTCGAGAAAATATTGTCATTGGCCAATCCACCGTGCCGCAAACCATTTTCAATTCCGTTAACGTCCTCATCGGCGTAGGACTTCTCAGTCTGCCTCTGGCAATGAAACAGGCCGGGTGGCTCCTCGGTCTCCTATTCCTATTCTTTGCCGCGGTGACAACGTCTTATACTGCCAAGATCCTGGCCAAATGCTTGGATGTTGACCGCAGTCTCATCACTTACGCTGATCTGGCATACATCAGCTTTGGACACCATGCGCGCCTGGTGACGAGTCTTTTGTTCTGCTTGGAACTCGTAGGGGCATGTGTTGCCCTGGTGGTTCTCTTCGCCGACAGCTTACATGTGCTTATCCCCACGCTGAGCATCTTCCAATGGAAGATAATATGCGGGGTGGTGCTCGTCCCTCTCAACTTTGTTCCTCTTCGCTTTCTAAGTGTGACTAGCATATTAGGGATTCTCTCTTGCACATCCAGTATGCATCCTCCCGGCAGATTTGCCGGTAGAATTACGATTGCTAATTTTTATAGTTGTGATATTAATATGCATTGATGGTCTTATTAAATCAGACGCCCCGGGTTCCCTTCTTCAGCCTTCGCGGACATCTTTGCTCCCGGACAACTGGGCTACTCTTCCCCTTAGTTTTGGCTTGGTCATGTGTAAGTACTTCTCTGGAAGGAATGCTTTAATCTACGGGATGACTGACTCTTTTAAAGCGCCATGGGGAGGCCATGGGGTATTTCCCAACATATATAAGGACATGAGGCACCCGCAAAAGTATGGTAAAAGCTTGTGGGTGACGTATCTTTTTACGGTGAGTAGGAGTCTTGCTTTGAAAGATTTCATGTTGCTCATGTATGCTCTAGTATTCTCTTGACTGTGCAATGGCCGTTATAGGTTGGGTGATGTTTGGCGACGGAGTTCGCGATGAAATCACGGCGAATGTACTCCAGATGGATGAATATCCACGATCTCTGTCCCTCTGCATTATCATATTCATTTCAATAATCCCAATCACCAAAGTACCGTTAAAGTGAGTACCTCCTTGACTCCTGATCGCGGAGTGCCGTATCTATATCGAACTGGGCTCACTAACAGAGTGCAGCTGTCGGCCTTTAGTGGCAACGGTGGAAGTTCTCTGTGGACTTGGGCCACACCCAGCATCGGCCTCAAATCACCAGGGAGGGCTCAAAGGCCTACTTCGCCAGTCATCGCAGTTCATTGTACGCATTCTCGTGGTGGCTATTATTGTTGTAATGGCCATCGTTTTTCCTGCCTTCGACCGCATCATGGCTTTAATGGGCTCGGGTCTGTGTTTCACGATCTGCATAATACTGCCACTGGCTTTTTATTTGAAGATATTCGGAAAGGAAATCAGCCCGAAGGAACGCATCTTGGACTGGTTCATCCTGGTCGTGTCGTCGGTGCTAGCAGGTGTTGGGACCGCATGGGCATTCCTGCCCGAGGATCTGATCTCACATAGGTGAGACCTTTGTAGTCGTTGATCACTGGTAGCTTGCTCTGTTGTCGGACATTATTTTATGACAACAGCGAAATTATTGCGAACCTTGCCGGGGTTCAACATCTCTTTCTTGAATGGTCTGGGCTTGGGATCTTGAGTGTACTCCCAGAGCTGAAAGATTAATTTCGAGGTTTCTTTTGACTTTGCGAGGGCAAATCCCAAACTTTGTAGAATATCCTGTAGTCTGCTTTCGGTGAGATACCGGGAGTTTTTGACGCATGCGAGCGGTAGAACGAGAAACAAGCGCGGTGTGATAGACGTAGAAGAGCCATTCGGCGGCTGGTCCGTCAGGAAGGTAACACAGCGCTTCAACATCTCGCCTCTTCCAAGGGCGTCCGGTACGTAATTGAGGACCAGGGAGAGGCTGAGGATGTGAAAACGCTCATCATCCCCACGAGGAAGCGGCCTTTCCATGAAGTCTTGCTTCAGTATGCCGGGCCCCTGGGAGTTCAGATCAATCCGGGTGACGTCTAAGCACCCATGGGTGGAGCAAGCATTCTTGGTACTGAGCGCACCGACCTCGAGGACACGAAGCTTCAGACCATGACTATCGCGGAGCTTCCGCAATTGGGGATCAATCCAATCGATGAGGACTTTACTGGAATCTCCGCCACGTTCGAGGGATTGTCCGAGTTTGCTGGCAAGCTGGTAGCTTTCCAGACCACCATGGCTCTGAATCTGAGCATCAAGTTTGCGGACCAGGGCTTCGTCGCCCGCCTGTGATGCCTGGGCTTTCTTTTTCAGAAGCCGATGGTGCGAGCGGATGAGATTCCGCGTTGCCTTGGCTGACAGGGCTACGGGCTTGGGGCGGACGGTTGGAGGACGGGTACGCGAGAGCAACATGGGCTTCTTGGACTTCTTGGGAGCCATGGTGACGAGGGGAGTGCAGATATCAAAGTGGCCTTAGGAGGCAAGGTGCGAATTTGAGCCTGCATGCATGATAGACGCTTCGTGATTATACCAAAATTACCTGCATATTTCGATACGTGACGAGAATAACGACCTTACCGTTACAGGCTAGCGTCCCCCGTGACTTCTGTACTGGGCGGCAGAGCCGGTCAGGTGACCCACACAGCGAGCGGTAGGGTTTTTCGCTTAAGCGAATACACTCCAAATAATTCGACTCTCGACACTGCGACGACAATCATCACGACAGCGCCGGACGACAGCCATGGCCCCTAAGGCGGAAAACAAGCAAGGTAGGTCGCATCTATTCGGCCTCCCCTTTTTTTTCGAGTTGGAATTGTCAACATACGGATCGCGAATGTGGGCGTTTGAACGTGGTGGTTTTTCTTCCCCCCGAGTCCGCGGCATCTTGGATTATTTCGATGGAGGAGACCGAGAGAGACGAAACATGCGGCCGCGACGGGCTTTGAATATCCCACTGCCATCTGCCTATTTGTCGCTATGAATCGGACCAATTCGAACCGCACGACCGAGTCGATTGCAGAAGCGCTGACTTTTTCTCCGTTCGGACAGGCAAGACCAACCCCAGTAACCGGGCTGGCGCTGCTGCCAAGGCAGTCTTGAAGGGTGCAGGCGTATGTCCACGAACTTCTTCCTGAATTACTGGCCATTGCAGAGAAACTAAATTCCACCGTGATCGGTTTCAGGCGCTCAAATCCCGCAAGGTCCGGACTTCGACCACCTTCCACCGCCCCAAGACCCTCGAGCTCTCCCGGTCGCCCAAGTACCCCCGCACCTCCATCCCCCATGGACCTCGTCTCGACGCCCAGAAGATCGTCCTCTACCCCCTCAACACTGAGAGCGCCATGAAGAAGATCGAGGAGAACAACACCTTGGTTTTCATCGTGGATGTCAAGGCGAACAAGCGCCAGATCAAGCAGGCCCTCAAGAAGCTGTACGACGTTGATACCGTCAAGGTCAACACCCTCGTCAGGTATGGAAATCCCGCCGCTGGAAGGAGGTGTTCCCAGGTGTCCTAACCGCTGTGCAGACCCGATGGCTCCAAGAAGGCCTTCGCCCGGCTAACCCCCGATGTGGACGCTCTGGACATTGCCGCCACCAAGCTCGCTATCGTCTAAATGAGTCGTGGTGTTCTTTGGGTTTGGGTCGATTTTCTTTTATTTTAACGCGGTGGTTCATAAAATATCAGTCTTAGTTAGCTGCCAGTGCCGCCACATGGGCTGAATGATCATTAACTAAAAAGAAATACTTGAATTCACGACTTTGCCACGACCGCTGGACTTGTAATCTGACTCCTTTGTCATCCCCTGGCCAGCATCCCTCTCGTAAAGTAATTCCTCGTATTACCACATTGACAAGTGACATCGACTCCGGTTACGGGAGACTACGTACGATATCCGGGGTGCCATGAAACATTCTATTTCTACAGTACAGAGGTCCCCGATCTGGGGAACAAAAGTTGGGAAATACGATCCCCCATTAAGGCCATCCGTTCCCTTCTATACCATGATATAGATCGAATATGCATCCGGGATGCAGTCAGTCCCTTATTGACCGCGGAGGTTCTCAAGGTGCTTCAGAACCGAGATGTTCGTGTCCATCCACCGCTCAACACAGTTCTGCGCGCAGGCTTCCTCGGAGCCATTCAGACGACCGGAGGAGATCGATCCAGTGATGCACTTCTTCCAGCAAACGTCGGCAAGGTGGTGAACATCTACAGCGTGGTTAGCAAATTTTGTCCATGTCCAGCGGCATCCCCGACGATGTCCCATCGGACGAGTTCAAGTTCGAAACCGCAAGGCAGCGCCCCCAACGCGCGGGTTAAGGCGACGACGTACTCTGTTGGATGGCAGACTTCTGAGCCTCGTTCGTCAAGAACTGGTTCAGCTCCTTCTTGTCGGCTTCGCTGAGCTTGGAAACGTCGAGCTGCTGGTCCATTTTGACTGATAGGATGGGTCTGAAGCGGTCGGTGTCTGACAAAATTAGACGACTCGGATGCGTATGTATGTAGTATGCTGTGTTCTCGAGGACGAGCTGCGGTTTGAATTGGGCGATATGGAGTGAGTCCGTCGGCCGCGCCTGACTACGCTGGGAAGTAATTCTTTCGGCTTGCGGGCGGTATCTCCCGGCAGAAAATGAGCAGATCGTTCTGTTCGATCACCTTCGTAGCCTTCAAGCTCACCTACCTCGACAGCACACCTGCGAGAGCCAACCTTTCCTGCCGGATCCCTTCACGCCCTGTGAGCTGCTTGATTTGCCGTCGTACTTCCCCCTCACAGATCTCCGCCATGCCGCCGATACGCACCTCCCGCAACCGCAAGCCCCCACCGGCAGGCTTCGACGATATCGAAGACACGCTGCTCGAGTTCAGCAATAAGATGAAGGATGCGGAAAACGCATCGCATGATGGGAAGAAGAAACACGAGATGCTGTGGCCGATTTTTCAGATAAGTCACCAGCGTAAGTCTGCCCTCTGTCGGATGCGCCGAACAAGTCCACCATGACTGACGGTCTGGTCTGTCTCTAGGTTCTAGGTACATCTACGACCTGTACTACGAGAAGGAGGCAATCTCAAAGCAGCTTTACGACTGGCTTCTCAAAAACAACTACGCGGATGCCAACTTGATTGCCAAGTGGAAGAAGCAGGGCTACGAGAAGGTATTTTCTCTCGTTCTTCGCTTTTTATGTCGTCCCCCGCTAAAATGAAATGTGAACTACCCGACTGACGCTCAGCTCTAGCTCTGCTGCCTTCGTTGCATCCAAACAAAGGAAACGAATTTCAACGCTACATGTATCTGCCGCGTCCCGAAAGCCCAACTCAAAGAAGACCAGATGATCCAATGCGTCAGTTGCGGATGTCGGGGCTGTGCCAGCAGTGATTAGAACGGGTCTGTGGGTGGAATGGATTTACATGTTGCATGCATGCATGGTATGGATCAGGGCGCTGGTCGGCAATCCGGCCCTTTCAATGGCGTTGGGTCAAGATGGGATTTGATATACCTTTCTCCTGTTTTCTTGGATTTTGCATTTTCTGTTAGGGCTGTCCCCAATGACATGTATTATTCTTGCTGTGTTTTATCGTAAGGTTGTACCCTCCATGGGAAGATCATGATACCCTTAATAAAACCTCCATCTCGTGCTCAACCCTCTTAGAACGTGTCCGGGGATGGGTTTATGATCAAAACAATAATATTAAATTCAACATTTTACACAAGCCCAATGAACTAACCCCTGGCAAATCAAATAAACACAATAACAACTCCAAAGACAAAAACACAGGCCAAGTGGAAACTCGTAAGCATCAGTTCATGTACATCTTAGCAAATGTCATCATTAAAGTCATCTCATGGTCATCTCAGGCTTAGTTAAAGTCAGAACCGACTCCGGACCTCACCTTAGCCCAAAACTCCAAATAAAATCAACGGCTTGAAAAGAAGAAAGTGACCCAATCAATATCAACACCAGGAAGACCCAAATATTCAGTCGTTGACATTAGTTGCTCGATATTGAACCAAGCCAGTGGTTCAGTGTGGTGAAAGATCCTTCCACATAAATTTACGGAACCGGTTCTGTGTGCGTATGTAAGCCTCTTCCACGCCAGGAAGGGTCTCTCAAGAGCTTAGAATAAAGAGGTATTGCTTCGGGGGTTTAGCTGCGGTCTTGATGCATGAAATTTGGACTTTGATTGATCGTCCTTGGTTGCACCCCCGATTTTCTGAAATCCTTGCAAGAGATCAACACCATCGACCTCGCCGGGGCTCTCGTCGAAAAGATGGAACGAGAAGAAATCGTCATGGGCTGTATCAATGAAGCGCCCGGGTTCAGGGAGCTTTGACGGTGACTCGGGAAAGAGGAGGCCCTTGGCCTTGTTGGACGAAAGAGTCTGCACCCCGGCCTTACTGTTCACGCTCATCGACGTGATATCTGCTAGCACATTACCGTTAGTTCCACTGGCCTCGATCCGAGAACGCTTAGCGGAACGCTTTTCGGGAGAACCATATGCTGGTGTCGAGATGTGCTCCACGGACGGATCAGCAAAGACATCAAAGCTTGAATGGATATGATCATTTGGTGTGAAGGTCTCGTCCTGGATGTTGAAGGCAGGGCTCCACGGAAGGTCCTCGTCGTTGAGACCAAGATGTTTGATCGGCGAATTCACCATCTGTTGAATCTTCTTGCGATGATTCCGCAGGTTGGTATTTGGCGAGACGGATGGCGGAGGTTTGGCGGGTTTCTTAAACTTGATCACGGGAGTGATCGGAGGAGGCAGCATGCTGACATACTCTCCACGCAGTGGAGAGGAGCCAACAATGACGCCAGCGTCCTTCAAAACTCCGGAGTGGCTAGGGCTGATATCGTGGGAGGAGCTGCGAATGCGAGCAATCTCTTCCTCTGCCCTGCCCCGCTTGATGCGAGGGGGTTCGATGTCCAAATCCGATGTCAAGATATGACCAGCTTTGTTCGGACGCAGGGCGGAGGATTCCAGTGAGGAGAAATATCCGCTATCATTCACTGCTGCTGACTTCCTCTTTCTCGAGCGAGAAACGGCACCTGATGAGGCAGGAACCTGAGAGGGCGTAGGGGGTGTGCCTTGTCGAATGAACCGAGGCGGTACAATGGGAGGCGATGAGTGAATTGGTTGAGGCGGGGATGAGCGAGGAGGAAGAGTCTGTTGGCCGGCAGCGTCGGCACCTTCATCACCGGTGTCATCCTGCAGGGCAGGATCCGAGGCAGGCAAGGTAGCATCGGATGACAGATCCACGTTCTGCGGGTTCTTTGGGGCCGCGGATTGATACGATGGTGGAGGAACGGCCCAAGTGGTGGTGCTCGAGCTCGGTGGATGGGTAGATTCCTTCTGAGGGGCTGCAGGCAGGGGGAGGCTTGACATGGTGGCACGGCGCAGGGGTTTGTCCTTGAGGAACTGCGCTTCCATGCCCGGTTCGATAGCCCAGTAATTACCTTTGCCTGGATCATCCTTGGGGCGCTCTTGTTTGATGAAAGCCTTGTTCAAACTTAGGTTATGGCGGATGCTGTTCTGCCAGCCCGTGTCGCTGTTCTTGTAGTATCGAAACGTATCCGAGATCCATTTGTAGATTTGCGCCAGAGTCAAGCGTCTGTTCGGGGCGCGAAGGATGGACATTCCAATCAGGGTTGCATAACTGTACGGAGGTTTGGTACCGTCATCTTCAATGGGAGGCATCTCGCTTGGATCTGGTAGACGTGTGGACTCGTCTTCCAGCTTTTGCTTCTTTGACGATCGTTCCTTCAACGGCGCCGCTTCCAGAAGCATTCTTTTCAATGGCGGTTTGGCGGGAAAGGATGGCTCCGGGAAATCCGCAAAGTTGTCGCTTGTAGGTTCATCCATGGGTTGGGTTTCCTGATGCGGATGTTTATCTGGATTGACGCTGGGGAAAGTTGTAAACAGGGCCGATTGCGGCATTGCTGATGGAGGTGCAGAGTGATGGATGGTGTTGAACGGCGGCTTCTTAGTCGGGGAATCGGTGGTGAACGATGGAGGCGCGGGTGCGGTGATAGGAACGAACCCTAGATGGCCTCGTCCGGAAAGAGAAGCATTCGATCCTCGGGGAGGCTTTGTTGGTGACGGCCGGTGCATCCCTCCGTGAGAAGGATGGAGAATGTAGTCTCTGGGAGGGCCAGCGGGGACATTCTCCAGAGGTTGTAGCGGCAAGGGCGAAGGTTCTAGGCGTGGGCGCAATTTCGATGGTTCTGTATCCGAAGGCGAAGACATTTTCGCCAGGGCCCGCGCGGCTGGCGCAGAACGCGTCGAGCTCATGTCGTCACCTGATTCCTTTGACCCGTTGAATTTAAGACGTATTGCGACGCGTCAAGAGCGAGATTCAGGCTGTGGAATGTGACGGCGCGAAGGGCCAGATCGCGGGTGAGATGTAGATATGGATGATAAAGGGAGACGTTCGGGTCTTCTATAGACAACGCTGTTTCCGTACGAGCTGAGAACAACCGGTGTAGCCAGTAAGGAAGATCCTGAACGGCACCTAGTTAGGCATGAAATCGATGATTGTTGGGCAACAAGGTATGGGACAATAGTAGTACATTTAAGGCAACAACCGCCCTAGCTAAGGATTGAGTGAAGGAGGATGGATCCAAGCCAGTCGGTGGGAGACAGACGGAAGAATCGTTCTCAGGCGAGACACTAGCGGTGGACAAGGTGGGAACTTGGGATCAAATCGAATCGGGGAGACTTCCTGGGCGATTTGGCCTCGGTGGGAGTTCTTGAGGGGTCTGTCCGACGCGTGCGTGCAGCCGGTCGAGATGGCGATGCGCGGATGAAAAGAGAAGATCTGAGGGCAGCAAGAGGGAAGACGACGACCAAGGCGAGAAAATCCTGATCCGATCGAAGCGGGTAGACAAACGATTAGGTAGAAGCCAGGTGGGGAGGGGGGAAATTGGTGGTTAAGTTAAAAAAGGCATGAGGAAGAGCGAGAGGGAAGACCGGCTATGTTGATGATTGTCGATTCCCGTCGCGGTCGGTACGGTATGGTTTGGACGCGGGCGTGTCACGCGTCGGTGCCTGCAAAACGGCAGTCCGTTGGGAGGGGGCGTTACGGTCACAAAGTGACAATACGGCGGGCTGGGCCCAAAGGCTACAGCCTTCGCTCCTTGCGGTATCCCCATCGCTCCACCCAATCAGCCGGCCATCTCCGTCGATCATCGAAACCCCCCCGTCTCGGCTCCATCGATTGACGACGCCGGCATGTGTGACGGAGTCTTGATCCTCCCAGTCTCGATCAGCGAGGGGTTGCGCCAGAACCAGCTTGGCTAAGACAGCATTCCAAGTTTAGATTTTCCTACCTCTACTCGCCTGAACTTCTTTCCGGTGGCGAGTGCGTCGTACCTACATTAGTCTGGCTTGGAGGAGTAAGGTACCGGCTGGACTTGTCGTCGAAGGTCTTTCAGTGCATATTGAATGCGGTACCTGGCATACAGCCCCAGCCTGGCCTTATCCCGACTGTTGGAACGGTACCGCTTCCCAGCACACCGTGTTCGAATCATGCCATGATTGGACCGGACCATCCTCGCTCCAGGGGTCAATTGCGGCGTACGCCGTGGATTACTGCGTATATTGGATTATATTATATGATGACTCTCCCCCTTCTCTCCCAATAGAGTGACGGAATGATTCAAGGGGGGAGAGAGGGTGGGGAATCCGGAACGCAAAGGAATGAGGAAATGAAACCTGAAAAGCCGTCTGACAAAAGTCCGCGTGGCCAATTCGGTTCTCGTTACTCCGTACGAAAGTCCTCTTCTGCTCGAGGGATTGGGGATTGATTCTGCATTTGCAGATGCGTGCAAGCTTTTGCTCCTTAGGCAAGGTACGCGGTAGGTTGATAAATTGGTCCTCGCCCGACGTAGTTCGGAGTATACCAGCCATCCGGATGGCTCCACCCTCTATCCCTCGCATGGCATAGATAGAGGTCTCAGTCCCGAGCTTCGACCGCATTACAGTATGCACCTCATGTACGCAGTAGGAAGGGGCTTGGTGTGGCCCTGAGTTCGACCTCAGCTCGTCTGATGCGGTTTCGCCTAGCTTCCTGCGAGTCGCGCATCGAGACTGCCTTCCTTCCATGCTCTGCAATCTTGCCTGGGGCATGGGTAATTCAGGTACCTATTGCGAACGCTGGTGAATTCAGCTGAACGTATTATTATCTGTCAGGGCATCTATCTTGGTAGGCGGATTCTCCAGGGGGGTCATAAGTAGAGAAGAAAAGCTCTATCGGTTTGATCAAAGAGAATATGCTAACACAGAGAGGATCGTAACGCCTGAAATGAGAAAATTCTTTGAAACCGTCAAACAAGAACACACAAGTCTATCCAAAGACACAACCGGACAGCACACCATACTGCTAAAGCCCATATACTGGCAATCCACAGTCTGAACCGATAATAGCCCTTATAATCATATGCAACAGAAAATCCAGAAAGTATAGGTATATCTTGATGCGTCAACTTGTACGCCAGACAAATCTGTGAAGGATATCCTATAACATCAAACAACCCTCGCTGAAATATGCACAAAAAAAAGAAAGGAAAAAAGAACCGCAATGTGCAAAATGGCAGGAACACGGTGAAAGCAGGTTAGTCTAGAAAGGTAAACATGTTTGTATGGATTATGTTCAGAGCACGGTCTGCATCTCTTTCTTCGATCACGCAGGAGATGTTGATCTCGCTGGCACCTGGCATTCAGAAAAATCGCGTCAGCATAAGGACTTACCAGACCAGGTTGTTCGGACGCTGCGTACCTTGAGAGATCATTTCAATGTTCACGTTATTCTCCCCGAGAGTGGTAAACATCCTCCCCGCAACGCCTATCATATTCTTCATCTGCTTCCCAACCAGACTGAGAATAGCCATCTCGGGAATGATATCGACCGTCCCATATGCCTGGAGGTCCCTCAAGGCACCCTTCAAGTCATCATCGATGATTTGGTACTCATCTCTGCCAACTCCATTCAGCAAGGGCATCTCAGAATGGAGGGCCATCGACACGTGGACCTCGCTGGTGGAGATCAAATCAATCGAGAGCCTCCACCGATCCAGGACGGAGAATATGCCAGCAAAGAAACCATGTGACAAAGAACGCTTGTTCGAGTGGACATTGATCACAAGGATCTTGTGTTTGATGGTGACCGCCGTCGGACGCTTCGGTCTCTGCATGAAACTGTGGCTCCGCGCGCGGAATAATCTCGGATCATGTCCGGGGGCGGTCTTCTCGAGTTCAGCAGGAGAGTCGGGGTAGATGACCGTACCGTCGCCCTTGGGGTTCATGACGTTTTTAATGCGAATTGGGATCCTGGCGCGGATGACCTGCTCCATAGTGAACGGATGGATTACTTCGGAACCGTAGAAGGTCAATTCAGCGGCCTCGGCCGGCGTGATTGCTGAGAGGAGGCGGGCAGTGGGCACTTTGCGGGGGTCTGCCGTGAAAATCCCATCGACCTCCTTCCACACCTGTAGCTCCTTCGCATGGGTGCCAACGGCAACCAGCGCGGCACAAAGATCGGTGTATCCGCGGCCTACTTGATCAAGCAGGCCGCCTGGTATCGTTCCGAAATATCCAGTGACGACTGGAACCTTCCCTTCACATTCCTCGATTTTCTTTCCGAGGGCAGCGGCGAGATTATTGTAGAACTCCTGATCGAGGCCATGATTGGAGATAGGGAAATCAATCACCTCGGCCAGATCCACATACTGTGCATCTATCCCACGGTCCTGGAGGAACGCGGCCATCAGCCGACAACTGAGTTTCTCCCCAGTACTGATCACTTTGTCCACACAACGGGGGCTAATCTCCCCAAGGGTTTGCGCGGCCTCCAGCACCTTGAGGACTCGTTCGCACTCGCCGTTGATTTCCGTAGTCAGCTGAGATTTGATTTCGTTGGACTTCAGTTGTTCTTGGGCCACTTGAACGTGCTCTGACCGAACGGCTTCGACGAAGGAGACATAGTGTTGCGATTGAGAATTTTCAGCGTCCCGCGCGGCTCTCAACAATCTATCGATCGATTGCCCATTAGAGAGTGGTCTTTGCCTACATGGTCCCCCGAATCGGATGTGTGGTGTATGCGAGGGACGGAGTGAGGTGTTCCGGAAAAAAATGACTCACCGGTTGGTGGTACCTTCAGCCTTTGTAGAACTGCTTCTCGCAGAACATACTACAGCCACACTGTGTTCCAGGAGACTCGGGCTGGGTTTGAATATTATCAGTTGAAATTGCAACCGGAACCAACATGTGCAACCAAGGGGAACTTACATGACAACCTGATCGACGATATTGAAAGCGAATTTTCCAACGCTGGTACCGCCGAACTTCTGGACGACCCAATTGCTGGCGGACGATCCATTGACCAATGGCACGGAGTCCGATTTGGACAGTGAACGACCGTCCATTGTGTCCGAGATCTTGGCTGGAGATATATATCGTGAACCACGAGTTTCTATGGTAGATGACTCCGGCAGCGGGACAGCCTTTTTATGTGCCCTGGCGGGGTTGCGAAAGCGGAGCATGCAATGACGGACGAATATGGGGCGTCGCGCATAATTTTTTCCCGCCCCTCCCTCTCCGCCTGCCTTTTTCGGATGTACGATATCGGAGCCTGCAAACACATACCCATTAGTAATCCATATCATATAAACAGCTTTACTTTAGTACGATCTTTACAGAGTACTTCTACCTATATTTTATGACTCACTGTTGATCTGTTTGACAGGCTCACGTCTGACCGTCCTAGACCGTATAGAATTTGTAGATCTTCCAGTTTCTCCTTCAGTGTCCTTATAAAGCGATCCGGATAACAATCAATATCAATCAATATCAAGGTTCACTCCACATGGGTGCCCAAGTCCATAAATACTCTTCCAACCTTCAATCAGAGAATAGTGAAGATAGCAGATACCTTCGCAGGACAATATAACACCCCTGATTCGTCAACCAGCAGGCCCAGCATTACCTAAACGGTAAGGTCAAGATCCATCACGGCAATCAGATTGGCTCCGTCCATGTGGCCCACTCTCAGTGCAGCCTAGCATGGATTTAGACCTAAAGCACCCAAATCATCACCCCAGCATATACTTCAGACCTCTACAATACAACAGGCAACTTCATTCACTGATCTCAGTCATTGCTTATCTACAGACGTTGTTTCTCTCTGATGCGCGTTTCTGGTCTGCCATATTCAACATAACCTCTAGATCGCGTCCTTCTCGAGGGTCACTCCAACAGTGGCCATGAGTGACCAACGGAGCCATGATCCCACTTGTCCATTCTGTCCCTTCTCCGATCCCGATAGCAACTTCGTCGCGGAGCATGTCGAGTATTGCCATCCTGAACATGACACCCAGCTCGACATTGGCGGTCGATTAGCCGCTCATTCTCCCACATCTGAAAACGACCAGGATGAGTCTCTGCCCAAGTATATTGACTGTCCTCATGGGTGCGGTGAGACTGTAGAATCTACCGAGCTCTCCACTCATCTCGATCTGCACCTCGCAGAGAGCGTTGCTCTTGAGGATGTATCTGTACCTCAGACGCCACTGGCATATCCAGCGTCTGATGCAGGATATATATCCGAACCCGAAGAACGTATGATGGCGAAAAATCTCAGCAAGTCCTCCACCGGCCAGCGACTCGCGAAAGACGACTCAATAAGAACATTCCTAGCCAAAGGGAGCAAGTCAACACGTCTTTCCCCGACCACGACAGATCCACGAGCTACCCGCAAAGGAGGCGTCGTGAAGCAACTCGGAGTATGGACCCCTCTCCCCTGCCTAAAACACATCCCGAGTACTAACAACAGGTAGCGCGCGGAGCTAGGGCCCTATGCGCATGAGAAGAAGATGCCCTCCTGGCTTCGCAGAATGCTGGAAAAAGGCGCGAACTCAACACTTTCCAATAGAATCGCCGCTGACGGGTCCCTACAAAAACACGAAATAATTGAAAACGAAACAACCGGCATTATCCCCGTGCTTGCCCGGCTGTGCGAGCACGACAAATCAGTCCAACGTGCCTTTCTCTGCAGCCCCGAAGTCCACCAGATCTCGAAAATGCCAAGAGAAGGCGGGTTTTGCGGCTACAGGAATATCCAAATGCTCGTCTCGTACATCAGAGCATCCCGCAGTCCTGGATATGAATATTTTAGAGAATCGTTGCCTACCATATTGCAACTACAAGACATGATAGAGAATGCCTGGGACATGGGGTACAACAGCGTCGGGCGCGTTGAAACAGGGGGTATTCGCGGCACTAGGAAGTACATTGGGACCCCGGAAGTCAGTATCTATTGTTCGGACACCGCTTGCATGCATGTTACTGACCCATCCAGGCGCAAGCATTATTCATGAGTCTTGAGATACAGTCAGTACTAGTGTCATCGCAAGAGGCGCTTCTCTAACCGATTCCAGATGTGAAGCGAGCAGCATTGCAAAAACAAATGAAACGCCTGCCCATGATTCCCTATTCGCAAACATAGCAGCCTACTTTCGACAAACATGCTCAATGGATCGAGACAGCAAAGTTATCACGACAGAGCTACCGCCCATATATCTACAGCACCAGGGTACGAACGGATTTGGCCCCTCCGCTTTTCAGCCAATGATTCAGAACTAGCAGAATATCTGACTCCGATATAGGACATTCCCTAACCATAGTCGGCTTCGAAATACGCGACAATGGCAGTGCGAATCTCTTGGTCTTTGACCCGATGTTCAGGCCACCAAATGCGGTGATCCGCCTAATAGGGACACGCACGGTTCCTCCAGATCCTTCTCGAGTACTGAAAGGATACCGCCGAGGCGTAGCTTACCTGCAGAAGTACAAACTCTTTGAACTCTTGAAGTTAGTGCTCACCTCCAAGTTAACAGCCTGTCTAACCCAACGAAACTAGGCTATCGGCACCCCCGGACCCCGTTGAGAGACAACTCGAGACCAGTGGCAATGTGCAAGAACGCTGGGAGTAAATGATGGTAGATAATGGTGGTTGTCTATGTATATACTTCTAGATCGAATGGGAGCACCACATCGGGACTAGATCGGATGCAGTTAGTCCGACATGCCGAACGGCAGCGCAACCCCACGTAAAATTTCCCATCACCGTTTATCGGGTAGATAGCGTTGGTTATTCAACACCATTGGAGAGCAACCCAGCTTCTCGTTACTCGAGCTTGTCTTTGGAGGAGGAACTATGCGGACCTCTCCGAATGTGATCGTCACTGGCACCCCTGGCGTGGGGAAAACCGTCCACTGCGAACAATTGGCGCAAGACACGGGTCTGCGGTATCTGTCGATAAATCAGGTCGCAAAAGACCGAGATTGCTTTGAGAACTACGATAACGAACTAGAGACATGGGTTGTGGACGAGGATAAGGTATGTCACCACCGAGGCATCTCATTGCTGTGCTTGCATTATCCTTATGGCCATAATCCAAGCTACCCTACTTGTATCCCGCTTGCTAACGTAGCTGGCGTTTGCAGCTCCTAGACGCAATCGAAGACGAAGTCCTCCAGGGCGGCTACTTAATAGATTGGCACGCATGTGACCTCTTTCCGAAATCCTGGATCGATCTTGTCGTTGTACTGCGCTGTCCTTCGACCTCTATTCTATATGACCGTCTATCATCAAGGTACCCTATCCACCTACCCGCAACATCACGCCCCCCTTCCCGCCCGTTCCTTTGAGATGATCGAGAATTTAACTGTTCTTTCTATACTTCCAGGGGATATAAACAAGCGAAGCTGCAGGAGAACCTAGACGCGGAGATCTTCGGCGTTTTACTCGAGGAAGCGCGGGAAGCTTTCGACGAAGAAATCGTGGTTGAACTAAACAGTGAAAAGGATGATGATGTAGAGACCAATTGCGCGAGGATCGCAACCTGGATAGACTCCTGGAAGAGAGACCAGGCGGACGGTACGAATTAATGCGTGACGACTTTGATCGGTCAGGTCGCTGGCTTTCGGAAGACTTCCATCAATAATTAGGTTTAAGATTGCTCCTCGGCCAACCACTTCTGTAGTTTGGCCAAGGCCCTGGATCGGTGTGATATCTGGTTCTGCCGGGGTTGTCAGTGACGCTGAGCGAATATGACGGGGAGGTCGATTACCTTCTCTTCCTTCTCCATCTCGGCGTATGTCTTCCCTTCATACTCGAAGATCGGATCCCATCCTAGAGACCAAAAGTCAGACATGTACATAGTCTAGCACGAACACGAAAATGGATATACTACATACCGAAATTCGGGGGACCTCTAGGTCTGACGATTGTACCCTGATAGAAGCGAAATAATCAGCACTCTAGCCGCTCGACACAGGCATTATTTGTGTCGCGCCTTACCTCAGTTCGTCCTTGGAAGAGTATAGGTTCTGATCCTGGACCACGGCAAAACGCGAAGGTGCACACAGCTTCGCACGTCCTGTCGTCAAAGGAATCAAGGAGCTTATTCAGCCCCTCATGTCCCAGGGCGTCAAGGAATCCTTTACTGTATCTCAGATTAATAAAATGGACAGCGGTTGCTACGGAGTCGGGGCGGTTACATGTACGGGCCAGGGAAGCCTTTCAGTGCATGGAACTCGAGGGCAGTATCCTCCGTCAGCACAGGGCCGCCGACCTACAGTTAGCAGAGTTAGGGCACGAATCTTTGCAATTGCCAAGGGGTATAGTAAGAACCTACCACTTCAGCTGCCCGCTTGCATTTTTCTATGGCGATCTCTTCGATCGAGCCTTGTATCTCTGGGACGTCGACGGCTTGATTCTTCACCTCAATGACGCTTCCCAGGATGGCTCTCACTTCCGCGAGCTTATTTTTGTTTCCTGTAATGAAATTGAGCTCAGACAAGGCCATGGTGTCTGCGCTGGTGGAATTAGGCTTTGAACAAATGCAAAAGACTCTAGCAGAGGTGGACGGAAGGTTACAAAACGTAGAAAGGGTGATGCGGCTATTTTATGTAATGAGGCTCCCGAGACCCGAATGCGACCATGCCGCCGCACTCTTCCCAGGAGACAGGGGAAACCCGACAGCCCTCAAGAAAAACTCAGCCCTAGCTTTACGTTACTAACGTCTAGTATATCATAGGCACTATTACTCGTTCACATCTACCCCGCGATGCTTCGCTTCGGGCATTGTGGTATGTCGTCACATTGGCCGACTAGCGAAATCTAAAGAAACACATTCAAATAAATATATGTCCCCAAAACAATCATAGTATATGGCTTCAGTGTCCAAATCTAGGAACGGCCGAATCGGCAAAAGCGTGTCTCATCAGGAAAGATCAAAAACGGGACCACATCACAACGTCTAATGTACAACATTACTCGGCAGCAATCGCGCCATTTTCTGCCACCTCAAGTCTCTCCTGCTGTGCCATAGCCTGAGCAGACACAATCTCGGCGAGACGCTTCAGTCGTGGCGTTTGGAGCCCTTTAAGAACGAGTCAGTATAATCCGCATTGATTGCAAGAAATGCTGCACTTACAGGATGGAGTGTAAGTCTCTAAGGCTGTGATAACCCGGGGCTCAGCGATCTCGTACGGACCGCTGTCCTCCATGTCCACAGGGGTCAAAAGGAGCACATCACTCTTCTCCGTGACACGCGAGGCCACAGCTTTCATGATTTCTCCATTGATAGGCTGCTCATAGTCCGCCACGAGATACTGGTTCAGCAGCTTTTGAATCTGGTTGGGAGAGAGCCTAGGTAACTGTCAGCATTCCCAACAATCGCTTTGTAGGCATCAAGGGCGTTTTTCATACATCCAACAGATGTCCTGAATGATCTCAATGTCATTGAGCGTAGCTTTCTTGAGCTGCAAGAGCTTGGTTGCTTGCTGTTATGTGGGTTAGCATCGGATCTTTAAGAAAAGGGAACGAAGATTAATGTACCATCAAATGTTCCAGCTGCAAAGTTCCTTCCGGCATGTCGTGGCTCTTGCACCACTCCTCAATGCGGGTAATGTTGTAATTAATCTGGAGACCGCGCTTCCACGAGAGGAAGTTTCTTCTCATCAGAAGGTCGTTGAAAGCAGTGACGCCAACCAGCTTGAGGAGCTCAGTGACAGTTTGGATGATGATGGTGTCCTCCAGATAGAAGGCCTTCATTGCCTTGTAGGCATTGTTCAAAAGGCTCAGGAGGTTGTCCATGCTGTAGGCTGGGTTGTTGTTCGAGGGAAGAAGCTTTCCTAAGAACCGGTTCGTCTCGCTGGTAACGAATCCTGGAAGAGACTGAGACTCAATGATCGCAGGGACGATCATCTTGTAAAGTTTCTTCTTCAACACCTTCATCCATGTGTGATAGATGTTGAATTCCAGACTTTCAAGGTCGTGCTTCACAATTTCCAAAAGACGGTCATACTCGTAATTATCCGTTTTCTGGGCCTCGTACCAATCCTCAGCCAGGAAGACGAAAGAAAGCATCTCATGCACGTTGGAGAGCCAGAATGCCCCAGGATTGATGGCATCGTCGCCATCGTGCTGCATGACCTCTTGCTGGATCGACTGCATAACGTTGGCAAGGAAACGTTCGGACTCCTTAACAAATCCGTTATTCCACATTTCGGAAGTGACGAGGTTGATGAGGTAGGCTGGGAAGAGGACTTCCTTCTCCGTTGGTGGCGGTGTGGAGCTAGGCAAGGGAATCTTGAGGTTGCGTATCAGGCCCATTGTGACCTCTTCATTGAGCTCGTCCTCCTCTGACAGCAGGTTCTCCAACTCAGCCTCAACCGAATCAAGCCCGGGAGAAAGCGCAGCACCTCCGAAATTCTGGCGACTCAACCCACTAGGAATGGCCATGGATACGGGCCGCGGGTTATAGGCTCCGCTGAAGCGGTCAGTATCAATCCTCTCCGCGCCGGCGCTGCGTCTCTTAGGCTTGGGTTTCTTCGACGAAACCAGATTAATCAACCCACTAGCCGGTGGTTGGATAGGTCCACCATTCTGATCGCCGTTCATGCCGTTGACAGGCACACTTCTCTTGGCGATCTCAAGCTGTTCTTCCAGTTCGGCCACTTGCTGACGGAGGGAGGCCTTTTCATTCTCAGCCTCAGTGTTCATCTGCTTGAGTCTATCCAACTCCTCGTTCGCCGAGCGAATTGCCTCGCGGGAGATCTTTTCCTCTTCCTGGAGACGACGGACAGTTGCTTGAGCCTCGTTGTGATTTTGTTGCAGCTTGGCCATTTCTTCCTCCATGGCGGTCAATCGGGCTGCTGTGATGCCGGCCTGATTAGCTTCAGCCTGGAGCTCCCTTGTGCGGTTCTCTAGGGTGTTATGGCGGCTCCTCCAAGATTTGAGTTGGGTATCGTAGTTCTCAAGTTGCGAGTTTAGTGATTTGTTCTCCCGCTTCAAGGATTCGAGGTATTGGGTCAACTCCACCACCTTGTTCTCCAGTTTGTAAGAGATCTGCTTCAGATCTCTTGCATCCTCTCTCAACTTCTTGTACTCACGTCTCGCTACCTTACCTCTCCATAAGCTCTGGACGATGACCACCTTTCGGCGGTACTGGCGCCAAGCACGCAGTTCTCGCCAGGAGCGGAAGTTACGTTGAATGACCTTCGCTGCATTGCCGTGGATCGAGTCCATAATATTCCGGCGGCAGAGGAAACCCTTGGTAACCGACTGGAATAAGATAAAGTTCTCACGGATGCGGGTGTAGTTCTTCCTGTCCTTTTGTCCCCGCCAAACCCTTTGGATAGTGGTGGCAGCGTTGATGCGGCGAATCTCCGCTGCACGTTTTCTTGCCAGGAAGCCTCTAACCAGAGCCTGTGATGAGAGAACGGAAGAACGGGCTTCGAGATAGCGGCGGCGATAGTACTTGCATCGCAGGTTCTTCTGTATCATAATGGCGCACTCGTTCAGTCTGGACGTCCGAAGATTCTCAAGGAAAGCAAGCATGCCTGCTCGGAAGAATATCTTGGTCAAACCCAGCTGATATTTATCGTGTTTCTGTTGGCTTGAATCTCCGAGAGCTTTCTGCAAAATGGCATGGCACATATCCCTGATCTCTGAGGTCCACTGGTTGGAATGGCATAGCATGTAATACCGAATAGCAAATTCCTCATACGTCCAACGAGTAGGGTATCCAGCGGTACTAATCCGAACGGTTTCAAGCACACCACAAGCTCTCAGTTGACTGAGAACCATTGGACCTTCGAATTTCCAAGCCTCCTTCGCTTCGTTAGGCTTGATACAACGGATATAATGGACGTCAGTCGAGTTGATGGTGTTCATCAATTCAATCAACGAGGACTTGAAAATTCCGCCTAGCGTGGGTTTGCGGTTCACAGCCACGCCAACTTTACGTCCAGGAGCAGTAACAGCCTTTGAGGAAATAGAAGCCGAGTCCTTTTCGCGAACAGCAGCAGCAGTGTCCAAAATCTCCTTGATGAACGCATTTGAAGAATTGCGAAGAACTTCCATATGTTCATCCGGGACGGTATCTCTATTCTTCTCTATGAAACCGTCGGATTCATAAGTCACATCAACAGCATAATGGCAGACGGTAAACGCCGATTTTCCAAAGCGTGGCTTCTTGTAAAACT
This sequence comes from Aspergillus ambiguus, assembly GCF_047715705.1. Classification (NCBI taxonomy): domain Eukaryota; kingdom Fungi; phylum Ascomycota; class Eurotiomycetes; order Eurotiales; family Aspergillaceae; genus Aspergillus; species Aspergillus ambiguus. The sequence goes on along the minus strand of NW_027395545.1, from coordinate 38,304 downwards.
TTTGCTTGTCGGCAGCAAAATTGTGATGCAGTTTGGTCACGAACTGCTCGTCTGAGCCCATAGGCAGCCGAGATTCTTCATCAAGGAGGGACAGAATTCCAAGCTTCGCTTCAATAAGGTCAATGCAAGGTTGGTTGTCCGAGAAGTCGATGAAAGTCCAATCGATCTGTTCACGGACATATTCTTCCTGCTCGAGCTTGAACACGTGCTGGTTGAACTCTTGCTGCAACTTCTCATTGGCGTAGTTGATGCAGAACTGTTCGAACGAGTTTTTCGCAAAATGCTCAAATCCATAGATATCGAGCACACCGATGAAGGCGTTGAATTTGTCCATGACCGAGTCAGTTGCAAGGCCCTTGTTGATCTTGTCCACGAGCCAATCAAAGAGACTGGAGTATATGAACTTCGCGACGGAATCCCTCACAACCAAGGCCTGCTGCTGTGTCAAATTCGACGTGATCTTCTCCCCTCTAGTGATGAGCTGCTTCTTGACGATCCATTTGGCAAATTCAGTGGCATCGATTCCCAGCATTTGACATGCCCGGACGAGGGAAGGTTCTTCGGAAGAAAGGCTGGAGTCTGTCCGAGTGGCCGTGATTTTGACATTCCCAAGGTGGAGAAGAGCGGCAAGAATACGGAATATCTCGGTCTGAGTATCGTCGGACACACCGATCGTGCTCAGGGATTTCCTGGTCGCACTGAACTCAGCGTCATCCTCTACACCGTCAATCGTGGGGGTGCCACCCTGGTTGAGGTAGTCAAAATCCTCCACAGACCCAAGACCAAGCTCCTGCTTCTCCGCATCTGTTGCACCGGCGACCAGTTGGTAGAAGATATGGTAGTTTCGTTCCTTGAGGGGCTGAAACACCAAGCGAGATCTCTCCAAGAGATATGTCCGAATCTTTGCGCCAATGATGTTCGTCTTGTCATCAAACATGATCTCGATATATTTTCCAAATCGTGAAGAATTGTCGTTTCGCGTAGTTTTGGCATTGCCAAAAGCTTCCATGACAGGATTCGTCGCCAAGATCTGCTCTTCGGTCTCACTGATCGCGTCCGCTCTGCTGCTGGTGTATTTCCCAGGCTGGTCCGAAGATTCACGTGTCGCAAAGTATCGCATGATATATTTGGCGCTGACCGTCTTTCCGGCACCAGATTCGCCAGAGACCACAATCGTCTGATTCTTGCCATCCCGTAGCATGTCACTGGGCGAGTTTCAAGTAAGTAGGTGCATCGCATGGGAAACAGGGTGTGACTTCTTACGCAAAGGCCTCCTCGGCGATCGCAAACAGATGAGGAGCCTGCGACGCTCGGTGTTTCCCAGCATACACCTGTACCATCTGCGGGACGTAGAGTGAATCTACCCGGGCGAACGGATTGGTTGCGATGAGGACGATCCCACTATAGGTATATATTTCCTTTTGCGCGTAACGTAGCTTGATGGCCTGCAGGACTTTACGACCACGTTAGCCCGGGGGTAAGCTGAGTCTCGGAAGGTGGACAAACCTGCTGGCTCATTCAAGTGGGACAGGTTCGTCAGGTCTTCGCTGGCCTCGAGCATGGCCGGGTTCATTAGCGGAGGGAGGTTCGGGTTGTTGTCCACCTGCAGCTCAGCTTGCGTGGTTTCGAAGGTTTTCGTCTTTAACCCCAAAGATCCAGATTAGCTCTCCGGAGATGGTTCTTCCAACGAGGGTAGAAACGAACCTCTCCATTTTCCAACGAGAACACCAGCTGGACCTTATCCCCATCAACCACCTTGTCCGTCACTTCGGATGCAATCCATCCTTCGGTGGGATCAGGCTGCCAGGCCCGTGTCCCAACCTCGTAGATATGCGCCATCAAGATCGCGTGGACCGACGAGGGACGTGTCTAAAATCGAACGAAAACGGAGGCAGGGAGACAGAAGGGATCTGGTAGAGCGGAGGACGTGATAACCATCTAGCGACCAACGAAAAGGGAGTAGTTCAATATAGGGAAAAGAAAAGAAGAAAAGGAAAAAAGGGGAAAAAGAAACAAGAAAATCGTCCGTACAGCGACGAGACAGAGGTGATAGCGATGTCGTCAACTATGCGAAAGGGATGGACTTCATGCTTGATCGAGGAAGACTACAGAAATGGCTAACAGGCTGGCAGTTAGCGAGAGCGGGAAGCGCAGCCCCTGAGACGCCGACCGAAAGAGCCCGCGCCACTGGTGGGAACAGATCCCCACAAGATGGTTGACCTTCGCGGGCCATCCTGCATGGTAATTTTTTTGCAGGGAGAGCCTCGTGGATTTTGACCATGTCTGCTGGATTCTATGATTCTTCCTGATGTTCTACGTTTGTTTGTTTGTTTTGGGGAGGTTGATGGTGTCTTTGTTGTTCCCTACGCCTGCATGCAGAAACCCATGCGGGATAACCAGCGGAGCCGGCGCAATAGGCGGTGAGGCTGGCTGTCACTGCTCAATACTGCTTAGTACCGGCCCCAAGGGCTCCGTCCACAGTCCCTGACAGCTGGAGGCTCTCGCCGTCCTGCGTACCCATTTCGTCCCAGGACAAGGCTTCAGATTCAGATGACATGACAGTTTTACTATGCGCTGCCGCTCTTCGTATCTTCAAAAGCATAGACGGATTGTTTAGGAACAGTTGAAGGGATTAAACGAAAGCGTACTCCTCACGCCGCCAGTGTTTTGGATAATGAAAGCAAAAAGAATAGAAAAGAGAAAAATCAAAGAGAAAAAAAGTCATTACAGCAGAAGCAGATCCTTGACCAGAGAAACCTTCCGTCCATCTCATAAACATCGGATTAAGGGTACCGTACGCATGGATTAAAGAGATACCTTGCGTGGCCGCGAACGGGTTGGCAATTAACATGAGCAAAGCTTGCACATAACGAAAACGATTCACTCTCCCGGAGAAGAAGGGAGAAAAGACAGTCAAGATGGCGGAACATCAAAACAAACATGGGGCCATGTTCAATTCTGGATAACGTAAATCATGGGCCCGATTCATGCCGCTTCACTCTCTTGTCCGCACCAAGTCATCCGCTCAGTTTTGTTTACATTCGGCCGCCTCCTTCTTGGGCTTCGAAGTACCATCCTGCAAACCGTTAGCATCCGACGACTCATATCAATTGGGACTCTGCATCCCGCGAACAGTACGAACCTCCTCATCCGAATCGTCCTCAACGTCCTGGTCGGATCTCGTCTCATCATCATCGTCTTCCTCATCGTCATCATCCTCGTCGTCTTCATCGTCAAACTCATCCGCATCCATGTCATCAGCCAGCTCCTCGAACTGGAGAGCTTCGCCAGTGAACCAGTCAATCGCACGAGGGATGAGCTTCTCCTTAACATCCTCACCAAGCTGGTAGTCCAGTTCCAGACGCTCTTCAATGTCGGTGGCAACGGTGTCATCGTCATCGCTAGGCGGCTGGGGCGGGGAGAAGAAGTTGAAGAACGACTCAGTAGGCACGGTGACCTTGATGACACGGGTCTGCTTGGTGTCTAAAACAAGCATGGCTTGTTAGCGGGACTCCTTTCGGTTCGCAAAGGATGCAACATACTCTTGTTTCTCTGCTTCTTGCTCTCCACACGGACGGTGAGATCTTGGTTGGGTTTCCAGTCGATCTTCGTTCCCTCGGCGTGGTCGTAGATGAAGTCACCACCGTATCCATTCTCCTCCTTGTAGAAGTACGTCTTCGAGATGGTCTTGTTCGTGAAGAAGTCGTTCTCGGCAAATTCGAAGATGAGGCGGAAGCCAGGACGGTCCAGGTACTCCATGCGAATGTCAGTGAGGTGCTTGAGAGCCTCCTCATCTCGCTCCGTGATCATTTCCGCCAGAGAGATCTGGTTCTTCATGGCAGAGAGCCAGAATTCGGGGATTCCAGATGTCGACGTCTCCTTCTCATCCTTGGACTCTTCTTCCTTCGCACCGGTCTCTTCCTCCTCCTCTTCCTCATCGACCTTGCCTGCTTCGACCTCACCATCGGTGGGCTCAGCAGCTCCATTGACTATCGTAGAACGGCGTTGGTAGAGGGGGGTGAACTTGGCGAAGTACTTCTTCTCAAGCTCCAAAACCTCCTCCTGGAACTGGGCTTCGAGCTTGGCATGTTCCTTCTGGATGCCCTTCAGACCAGCAACCCGGCGGCGGACAGGAGCGGGGAGAGATTCGATATAGCCAGACGAGCGGCCCACAAGTGATCCCAGCTTGCCTTGGATCATGGACACGAGTCCAGGGTTCCGTGCGAATAAAGAGGCGGCAGCCGCATGGTCAAGAGATTCTAGAATGATGATGTTAGAGAAATTTTCGCCGCCGGAGGGATGCAACAGATCCCGTGGCGAAGATTACCTTCTTTGATGCTTGCAACCCCGGGCTGTTGAGCATGGGAGGAAATGGGAGCATTGTTGGCAGGAGTGTTCTGTGGCGTCCTGTTTGCAATTTTCGAGAGCGTTAGAGATGAAGGCGTGGCAAGAAACACAGGCGCGCCGGCTTTTTGAAGGGCTGGAGATGGAGGTTGGAGGCAGCACTTACGGGGCGACCGGGAAATCCGCCTTCTTATTCCTGATGGGCTCAGACATTGTGAAAGAAGGAGTGATTGAGGAGAGGGTGAGGGAACGATGTGAAGGGAAAAAGCAGGGTGGACTGAGGGGTTGTCGCGGAGGAGAGTCAAGGGTTGAGGAAGAATTTGATACGCCTTAGTTTTGGGAGGTCTGGAATACTGGCTTGGTGGGATCCTTAGCGCCCTTGGGCCGAGGGGCTTGGCGGGACGACGACAGTGGCTGTTGAGAACCTCTAGAACTCTCTGACTCCCAACAATACTGTAAGAATGGCCTCGCATCACCACCACATGCTCCCTGTTCCTGGGATGTCTGAACTATATAGGCTTTTCCCGTAATCCTGGGAACACTTGAAGAAAAATACATCGACTTTACCATATATCAAAGGGTATGTCCATGATTCTAATAATTGCTCATGGAGAAAGGTGGGGGGATCAAAAAAACCAGACAAAACCTCTCCTGTACCCGGACAGACTACATACGCGTAATAATACACCCTCCCTCCAGGCTACCACCTCTGATAATTTAGTCCTTCGAGTTAACTGCTAGCAGACCAACCCTGGGAGTTACCCAAGATCCGTTTCCTATGTGGATACCCACCCACCTTGATTTTGGTCCAACTAAGGGATGCATTCAAGGGTAATACAGAGTAGACACTCATCAAGGTCCTTCAATCATCCCGGTGGGCAGGGGACTGTTTTCAGGGTAGTCAGAGCAGATAGACGACTATCATTAATCACACTTCTTTGAATAATACCTGGATCACCCCCAGATATTTGGGGCCGAATGCCTTGCAGATTACCTAAATAGTCGGTGCTAAATGGATGCTAAAAATATCCAACCGCATTGGACGCCCATACGCGTCTGAATGAGGAATACACGGCAAGAGACACGGGTCGTAATTTATCACTAACCGGGTTAGCGCGGAGTCCCTAATCACGTGCTGATAAGCGGCGATGAAGTAAGACTCATATCAACCCGAGTCGGAAAACCATCGTGACTTCGGAAACCACCTGCTAGCTAGCCTTGGTGATAACGCCTACATGGCTTATTCTGTTCTTCTTTGTGTTCAATAATCCTCCTCCGCCTATTCATCTTCTGCTCCTCCATTCAGTTGTGCTCCAAGAAATAACAGAGACAATACATCAATCATGAGCTTGTGGTAGCTGTTGCGGGACCATCACTTGCGCAGATCGCGGACCACCCACTGTGTGAAGAAACCGCCTTCATAGGACATGAGCCACAATGGATCATACAATACAGATACCCATAGAGAACGGCTCCCCCGATGGCTCAATTGCTAGGACCACCCATCGGCGGGACTCCATGCGGAGCAGGTCTTTATCCCAAGCTTAGGAATGACCTTGAAGGATGACATCTTGCTGATCCTTTTGTAGCTTTAGCGTCGTCTCCGATGTTGAAATGGCCCGCGATGAGGTATGTATTTCCATGTCTTTCATTGTCCCTTGCGACACAGCATCTAAGCTTCTACAGGTTTTTGATGGCCCCATTTCCGAGAGCATCCCATCGAGTGTTGTTTCATTCTCCCACCGCCGGGACCGGCACGATTCCACTGTCAGTTTCACATACTTCCAAGGGGAAGACGACTTTGTTGAATGGCCCGACGAAAATGCTGTAGAAGCTGGTAGCGACTTTGACGAGGGCATTGCCCATGACACTGGTTCTATAAATGGCTCTGTCAGGTCATCATTCAAATCCAGGCGACCCTCTTACTTACAGAGTGCCGCTGAAGAACCTTTGCTTCCTCAGCAACGACGTTCATCGCTCGAATCCTACAGTCATGACCGCAAGGCTGATAGCAGGCTCAACCAAAAAGTTCATATAGAATCCGAGGACCTGACCATCGTCATTGCTGGCTTTTCATCAACTGTCACGGGCCTGATGATTTACTTCACCCTGTGTATCTTCACCCTCGGGTTTGCTTACCTGTTATTCCGCTGGTTTCCTCGGTGGCGAGTACGACTGATAGGAAAACCCACCCCTCTGCGCATATGCCAGTGGGTTGCCATTGAGGTGAGTTGCATATATGAGGTGAAAAGTGGCAGTATCTTATCAATGAGAAACAGGATCAATGGAATCAGTTTGATGTATATGACGTTGGAGGCCAGAAGTATGGGCGTCCACTCTCTACAGTTTTTGCAGATCCGGAGAGCTACTTTTACGATGAAGATAATGACCCCACTGTCACATTTCTTCGTTATATAGACTACAGGTACCTTCGATTCTTTTATCACCCCCTTGATGACAGGTTCTGCTTGATAAGTGGCTGGAAGGATCCTTTGTGGACAAATGCAAAAGTAATGCGAAGTGGCTTGGATGCCGATGACCGCGATAGCCGAGAGCAGATATTTGGCGGCAATCTCATTGACATCAAGCAGAAATCAGTGGTTCAGCTCTTAATGGATGAAGTAAGTGTACTCTTGTTCGGTACTGATGCAAGCGACATTCTTACGAAGAAGCTAGGCTTTCCACCCGTTCTACATTTTTCAACTCGCCAGCCTCCTTCTTTGGTCAATGGATGAGTATTATTACTACGCTGCATGCATTTTCATCATATCTGTCTTTAGCATAGGCACGACTGTCATTGAGACGAAAGCGGTGAGTCTTCGTTCTAGGGCGATAGTCGGACGAACACTGACTCACTCCATTTAGACGATGAGTCGTTTGAGGGAAATTTCATTGTTCGAATGCGATATACGCGTACTAAGGAATGGCTTTTGTATGTTAATTTTCTTTCCCTTACCATTCTAAAGAATTCTTCTAACCACTGACATACTTTCATCAGGGCGCTCGGTGCCATCACAAGAGCTGGTCCCTGGCGATGTCTTCGAGGTCTCTGACCCGTCCCTCAATCAGGTTCCTTGTGACTGTTTACTACTCTCTGGAGATTGTATTGTGAATGAGAGCATGCTCACGGGTATTCCCTCCTGGTGTGTAAAACAACAGGAAGAAGCTGATATAAGAAAGGTGAATCGGTTCCGGTGTCCAAGACTCCTCTGACAGACGATGCCTTGGGATATCTCAATTTGAATGCTCCATCGGTTCATCCCGTCATTGCAAAGCATTTTCTTTTCAGCGGGACCAAAGTGATTCGAGCCCGACGTCCACAGAATGTGGATGACGACGAAGCCATTGCCCTGGCTATTGTTGTGAGAACAGGGTTTTTGACCACGAAAGGAGCACTCGTTCGCTCGATGCTTTTCCCCAAACCATCCGGGTTCAAGTTTTATCGAGATTCATTCCGCTATATATCGGTCATGGCGGTGATTGCTGTTCTGGGTTTCGTCGCTTCTTTCATCAACTTCATCCGGCTCGGCGTGAGTTCACTCCCATTTGGCAATACGCTTATAAATTATTCATGAATCTTACTGACTGTTTCCGGAATCACATCAGCTGTCGTGGCATCTGATCATTGTAAGAGCCCTTGACTTGATCACGATCGTTGTGCCACCGGCCTTACCTGCTACTCTCACTATTGGCACAAACTTTGCACTCTCTCGACTTAAAAAATACCAGATCTTCTGTATTAGTCCACAGAGGTAATGTTATATCCTCCGCTCGGATGAAGCATATGCTAAAGTTGTCGTTAGGGTGAACGTTGGGGGGAAACTCGACGTTATTTGCTTTGACAAAACAGGGACCCTCACGGAAGATGGATTAGACGTCCTCGGTGTTCGCACAGTTGATAGTAATCTCAGGTTCGGACTCCCATGACTTGGTATTTGCTCCATTGCTGATGTATCTGCAGCCTATCTGACCTACAAGCGAATCTGTCTCTTACGCCTCACCCGTCGTCGGGGTCTGATACCGTTCACGATATTATAAAACGGAATAAGATGATATACGCTATGGCAACGTGTCATTCCCTGAGAGTAGTCGATGGCGAACTCCTCGGCGATCCTTTGGATGTGAAAATGTTCCAGTTTACTGGTTGGTTATACGAAGAAGGAGGAAGCCATGGAGTCGAGCAGCAACTCTCTAGTTTTGACACGATTACACCATCTGTCGCTAAGCCTCCCAGTCATGCGAACTTTTCACAGGGTGATTTGCAGGGTGGGCCGTCGGTAAGTCATTGCCATACATGCCAAATAACGTGGTAATGATTCTCACGTGAGTTCCAAATCTAGGGACCCATAGAGCTAGGTATATTACGCAGCTTCGAATTTGTCTCACAACTTCGCCGTGCAAGTGTGGTTGTGAGACAATTTGGAGATGCAGGAGCGAGTGTCTTCGTGAAAGGTGCTCCAGAAAGCGTGAAGGATATATGTCGACCCGAGAGCTGTGAGTTACATTTAATGAATGATGTGTCTGGAGCACTGTCTGACGTCTAAATCATCTAGTGCCGCGTGATTTCGAAGAAATACTTAGTCAATACACCCATAAGGGCTTCCGTGTCATTGCTTGTGCCACCAAGCACGAACCTAAGCTCAGCTGGATGAAAGTACAGAAAATGGCGCGCGAAGATGCCGAGAGTGACCTGGAATTTATTGGCTTTATCATCTTCGAAAATAAGCTAAAGGCTAAGTCCGCTGGGACTATAACTGAATTGAGACAAGCAGGGATACGAAGCATTATGTGTACTGGCGACAATATCCTTACGGCTGTTAGCGTTGCCCGTGAATGTGGACTCTTGAGCAGAGAAGAGAGTTGTTTTGTGCCCCATTTTTCCCAAGGTTCGCTGTCCGACCTCTTTATACGACCCTACTGCGTAACTGACCTTGAAGTAGGACATCATCTGGACCCACAGGCTTCTTTATGTTGGGAGAGTATAGACGACCCTGCAATGAAGCTCGATCCAAATACTCTTATGGTATGCACATATCGGTATTGCAAAGGAAGTGACTGACACTGTGTAGCCCTCCGTGACCTCTTTAGGTCCTGATTTGTCCATACCTGCCAATGCACGCGATGCCCACAATTATTCACTTGCTGTTTCCGGGGACGTATTCAGGTGGATGGTGGACTTTGGAAATGATATGACCCTCAAAAGAGTGAGTGCCCTGTTCCGCTGCAGCCTTTCGTTTATGTATCTTGTCTAATATAAAATACCAGATGCTGGTGCGTGGTAATGTTTTTGCTCGGATGTCGCCAGATGAAAAGCATGAGCTCGTTGAAAGGCTCCAATCTCTCGATTATTGCTGCGGGTTTTGCGGTGATGGTGCCAATGACTGTGGCGCACTAAAAGCCGCAGATGTCGGCATCTCCTTGTCGGAAGCTGAGGCTTCGGTGGCAGCCCCATTTACCAGTCGCCAATTTGACGTTTCGTGCGTCCCCACATTAATCAGGTATTTTGATCACGCAAATCAACACGGCTATAGTGTGCTGATTGTTATATAGGGAGGGCCGAGCAGCTCTAGTCACGAGCTTTTGTTGTTTCAAGTATATGAGTCTATATTCGGCAATCCAATTTTCGACCGTGAGCCTTCTATATACTTCTGCATCGAACCTTGGCGATTTCCAGGTATGTTTTCCATCGTCATGCTTGACTTACTGCTAACCAATCTCAGTTCCTGTTTATTGATCTTGTGCTCATTCTGCCGATTGCGATATTCAGTAAGTGGACCATCCCAAAACGAGAATCAACATACGCCTGCTCCTGGCCGCTTTTTATGATGATATCACTAAAATTCCTGATAGTGGGCTGGACGGGACCATTTCCTATGCTCTCCCGCAAGAGGCCGACTGCTGACTTGGTGTCGCGGAAGGTTTTGACACCACTTCTTGGCCAGATATTGATATTTGTTCTGGTTCAAGTTGCGGCTTATAAACTTGTTCAGACCCAACCATGGTAAATTCGGCTTGCTTCAAACCTGGCTATGGCTAAGGAGCATTGATTGCTAACCAGCGGTGTAGGTTCCAACCACCCCAGATCGATCTCGACAATAGCAACATTGAGAATTCAGAGAACACGGCGCTATTCCTAATCTCCTGTTTTCAATACATCTTGGCAAGCGTTGTCCTCAGCGTAGGGCCTCCATTCCGAATGCCAATGAGATCGAATAGTGCGTGAACTCATGCATGCATATGAGTAGAGTTCGGACACTAACACGCGCAGGACCATTCGTCCTTGTCATCACCGTCGATCTGATGATTGCCGCTTACATGCTCTTTGATCCCTCCAGGTGGGTCAAGCGGGTAATGCAGCTTACGTACATGTCTACCGGGTTCTGTTGGTGGATATTTGCGCTTGCCATCGGGAGCTTCCTACTCTCCTGGGCAGCAGAACGCAACATTTTCCCCCGGCTAGCTCGAGCCGTGGGGCATATGAAGACACGCTTGCAGCCCGGTCACGGCAAGAAACGACGTCAGTACAAAGTGCTCCTTGAAGAAATGCGCCCTTAAGAAATGCCCCGTAAGAGGGTTTCATCACGCTCTGTGTGGATTTAGGTGTATAAAAGCGTTGCATATATTCTGTTGTTCGTGTATATTGGAAGCTGAGGACTTGTCTCATACTGTCAGAGTATATATCACATTGGCTAGGTGGCTCTCAATCATTGAGAGTATGTTTAAAAATGACCGCGCATTACTCTCGAATAGAGCAGTAACCGGAAGATAGAGAAACTTGTTAAGCGGATATTGTAGGGCGTCTCATAGACATATGACGGAGAGAACTTCTTCAGATTTGAACAATGCGAGGTCCGATAAATTGTACCAACGAATAACTCAAAAACATTCGCAATCTTCAGTGATCCCAAGGATGCTTCCAACCCAGCAGAGCCGGGCCGTCCTTCTTCGCCCGGTACATCAACTATACCCACAGTGACAAAATATCAGCACAGCTTCCTCCATCAAAAAGAGTCATAGCAGAAAGAATGAATCAATTGACACATACGAAGAACCACATGCTGGCACCTAAGGCCGTCGCGGTGAAACGGTAAAGAGGCCGGGCGGGATGGATATGGATCGGGTGGTTGGCAGCCATGTCTGTGTCCGTCGTCAGTAGCATTTCCAGAGTCGCAAGGAGGCTGCGATCCATACTGTGCTGTTCCCAAGGACAACCGTCAAAAGTTTCAATACTCAGGTGGTACCAAGAGCTCAGAGGGTTGGATCATCAGTCTCGGAGCGGCAGGGAACAGAAGGAAGTCGGAGGTCGCAATCGCACATGTCACGTGCAGGCCGACCAATTTCCTGGGCCGGAGATCCCTGGCAGCGTCACTCCGCGGCTTCATTGCCTCTTCCTCATTTTCAACGTCACTGCTTGGATCTTATTATCGTCTTGATTACTCCTGATGGTCCGCGAAACCTAGCACTATCATCGATCGCCTTCAACAACTACTTTCCCGAGAGCATACTCCGCGTCCTGTCTTTGTCTTCGCCGATCAGCCTCTACAAAGCGCCCCCGGCACAATTCTTGGGTACTTCAAAAGCACCAGATCATACGCCACAAGTCGACCCTTATCCATTATTCTAGTATAACGCGATCACCATCGGCCTTCGACGACGGTATAGTTTCGATGTCGCAACCGAACGCCTTTCGCTCAACGTGATTGGGATCCTTTGATATCATATGAGCCTCGGTTCGTTCTCGACTACACGCGCAAGCGCGCTCGCGGATTTCCAACCCATATGCGCGGCCTACGAGTAAGGAAACCACTCGAGCATAATGGTTACCGCATCGCTTGAGAGAGACAGCAGTGGGGCCCCCAGGTTTGGGGGTTGCACCAGCATCCGCGAGTTCGAGTTCTTGGGCAAGCTGGGCGAGGGAACTTTTGGGTAGGCATATCCTTTCGTATACGCGTCTGCGTATATTTGCCACTAACAGACCATCCCAGAGAAGTGTACAAGGCAAGATCAAAAAAGGACAACTCCCTCGTTGCCTTGAAAAAGATCCTCATGCACAACGAGAAAGATGGAGTAGGCAACCCCGATCATAGGGTCACGACTCAGACTGATTCTGTTCTCATTATAGTTCCCAATCACTGCCTTGCGCGAAATCAAGCTCCTGAAAATGCTATCTCACAGAAACATTCTGCAGCTAAAAGAAATGGCTGTGGAAAGGAGCAAAGGTAGACCGAGTTTCTCTCTGTCGAGTGCAACGCTCACAGTCAAGTAGGCGAAGGCCGGAAAAAACCCAGCATGTATATGGTCACGCCTTACATGGAACACGACCTTTCCGGGCTGCTTGAAAACCCGGTTGTAAATTTCACCGAGCCTCAAATAAAATGCTACATGATACAGCTTCTCGAAGGGCTTAAGTACTTGCATGGGGTATTACTGTATCTTCCCGATAATGAAAAGCGTTTCTAACGCGTGGCAGAATCGAATATTGCATCGTGATATGAAAGGCTAGTCTCCTCGGAACGACTGGTTACCTCCTTTCACTGACATCAGAGAAGCTGCCAATCTGCTTATCAGCAACAAAGGAATCCTCCAAATTGCCGACTTTGGGTTGGCACGACCATACGATGAGCCTCCGCCACAGCCTGGGAAGGGTGGAGGAGAAGCCAAAAGGGATTACACAACATTAGTTGTGACCCGTTGGTACCGACCTCCCGAACTTCTTCTTCAGCTACGGCGTTATACCACGGCCATTGACATGTGGGGTGTTGGGTAATTCAGTCGATCATATGTCAGTGTTTTCACCATTGCTGACACATCTTAGTTGTGTATTTGGAGAGATGTTCAAGGGAAAGCCCATACTCGCCGGGAGAAGTGACCTTGATCAAGCACAAATAATCTTCAACCTTGTGGGCACACCGTCGGAGGAAAACATGCCTGGCTGGAGTTCTCTCCCGGGATGTGAAGGCGTCAAGAACTTTGGGTACAGGCCAGGGAACTTGCACGATGCGTTCAAAGAGTACATGCCCTTTCCCCTGTTTACCCATGGACAGCGAACTCGTCCGGAGCTTAGAAGACAAATCTAACCGTATTTAGACTGAACCCGGTGGCAATTTCACTCCTCAGTGAGCTTCTGAAACTAGACTGGCGGAAGAGAATCAATGCTATCGATGCATTGAAGCACCCATATTTTTCAAGCCCACCTTTACCAGCACGCCCGGGCGAAATTCCTCATTTTGAAGACTCGCACGAGCTTGACAGGAGAAAGTTCCACAGTCAAAGAGCCGTGATGCCCCCCGCTCCTGCTGGAGGTTCTGTCGGCATGGGCCCCAACGGAGGCTGGACGACGAATTCAGGTGCTAGGGGAGGAGATAACAGGAATAGCCGAATCCCTGGCGCCGCCCGCATGGGTCGACCGAACCCTCATGGGAATCATGGAAACACTTTTCGGCGTTTTGACAATCGGAACAATGACCCATATCCACCTCGATCCAGGCAAGGTGCTGAGGGACCACCGCCACCCTGGCAAAGGGACGGTGCATTACCACCGAAGCCACCCATGCCCAACCATCCGCCATGGGCTGGAGGCCACGGCCGGCCAGGACGTGATAGGCCGTATCAGAACCGCTCGGGCTCTCGTCCGGAAGGTTCTCTAGATACCCATGTCCCAACTTATCCCGGCGACCGCGGCCGCGAAGGTAGCAACTATGCCTCAAACTTTGGCGGTGATCGGCCTGGCAGGCGTGACTATGGGAGAGAACCCCCACCAAGAAGGCGTAGCCGGAGCCCATATTCCAGGGAGGGCACTCGGACTGGGGATAGGTCATATCGATGAGACCGATATCATAGCGTCAATAATTGAGACCGTCGCCTGGCGACGCTCTTTCTTAGACCGGATTCAACCCTTGTCCACCGACAGGGCCATACTCCGCAGGGATCCAGATGGTTCGGAAGTAAATCCATTAATCGATCGTTGAACGCTCAGTGCCTACCGTATATACGGGTGGATTGCCTTATGCTAGCAGAAGCTAAATGTCTATGAGGTTTGATTGATCTGTTTTGAACATGAAAACTGTGACCTGCGATAACAAATTCGAGGGTGTTGAACGAAGCATAGCACGAAAAAAAAAATAACACCAGAAATATAAACGAGCTGGAGAGCCATCCAATGTAATAAGGCTCCTGCTAGTGACCAAACAAGCAGGTGCCTGTGAAACCAATTCAAATCCGATATACCAATTGCAACCCGGTCTAAAATGCAACCAACAAATCCCGAGACTTTTTGTTTTTGCCTTTCCCTGATACCTTTTCATGGTGGACATATGCCGTTGAGGGTTCTTAGTCTAACCATTTGCTTTCCTTATGCCAAATATGTCGGGTAGATTCAAACATATAGAATGTACGATTTCAGTACAATATACGCGTCATGATGCGGGCTATAAGTGATGTTAGTGTGCTTGACTTCAACGTAAATTGTTAGGAGTGTACTTACAAGAAAGACTTTCCAGTCTCTCATACAGATCCTTGATGGTTGAGTTGTCAACATTGCTGATATCAGCCATCAGATAGGCGACCTAAGGAGAGTTAGCCTTCAAACAGGGATCGTTGGTTTAAATTTTGTAACATACATCGCCTCTGCTGTCAGTCATCTGCTTGTCGACGTTGTGGTCGCCAAGAATCTCGTTCACTATGATCATGTTAGGAACATTTGTCGTGGCAATATCTGGACGATAAATACCTTTCCGAAGCACACCAGGGACGTTCTGATGGATATAGATAACCTGTTACTCAGAGTTAATGGCATATCCCTAGGATTTGGTTCAGTGAGTCTCCAAGCAATTGACTTACACGAGCGTGATCCGGCTCATCCATGGTCAACGAACGCAGAGCAACCTCCGGGAGGTTGACAGCTCCCAGAGTTGTGCCCTCATTGACATATCTCACAAGAGCATCTGCAACCTCAACACCAATAGCACGCTGCGCTTCCTCGGTGCTACCTCCGATGTGGGGGGTAAGGATCAAGTTCTTGAGGCTACGGAGAGCTGTTCCCCAGCTGTTCAGGTCATCGTTGAAATAGTCACCATTGCCGGCCGGTTCGTTGGGGTATACGTCCAGAGCAGCACCGGCAACCTTCCCGGAACGCATTGCCTGAATCAAAGCGGGAATGTCCACCACGCTTCCTCGACTGGCATTGATCAGATAGCTGCCATCCTTCATTTGCTCAAACTGAGCATTGCCAATCATGTTCTTTGTCTCCGGCAGCTCGGGCACATGGCATGTAATGAAATCAGACTGGGACAGAAGACCTTCCAGCGTGGGGACTTGGCGGGCAGTTCCCAGCGCCATCAAGTTCACCACATCGTAGAAAACGACCGACATGCCCATAGCTTCTGCAAGAACCGAGAGCTGAGCACCAATGTGGCCGTATCCGATAATTCCTGCCATACCAGTTAGGCCTATTACTTCCCCACGGGTTGGTGTCCCACCATACCTAGTGTTTTGCCACGGATCTCCCAGCATTTGTTGCTAACCTTATTCCAGGTACCGTTGTGCATTTCATTGGAACGGTCTCCAAGCTGACGGGCAAGCGCAATGATCTCGGCGATCACTAATTCGGCGACACTGCGGGAGTTGCTGAAGGGAGAGTTGAAGACGGCGATACCGTGCTCGGCCGCATACTGAAGGTCAACCTGGTTGGTGCCGATACAGAAGCAGCCCACAACGATGAGGTTTCGGGCTTCCTTCAACACACGGGCCGTGAGCTTGGTCTTGGAACGGATACCGATTACGTGCACGTCACTGGATAAGGGTTAAACGCGATTAGTTAACCCGACAAGGGGAAAAGACTAGCAGCACAAAACTAACCGGATCTTCTCGATAAGCTGGTCCTCCGGGAGGGAAGACTTGAGGAATTCCACCTGATAGCCTTGCTTCGTGAGGATATCCCGGCCCGTCTGGTTCACATTCTCCAGAAGCAAAACCTTGATATCCTCCGTGGCAAAGGGCTTCAGGTGCTTCGCATTGGGCAGGGGAATGATGCGATTGGCGAACGTCGATCCGCCATGGCTAGAGGGGGTCTGGAACGATGCCGTTGGCGACGTCGAAAAGTTCAGAGTCTGAGGGGCACCAAGGCCGTCTTGTTGCGAGTTGATGTCTCTGGGAATGGAAGCCATCGTGACGGGTGTATTGGGAGAAGAGTGATGGAGAGAGAAGGACGGTGGAAGGACTGCGATATATATGCAGGAAACTTTTGTCGAGCACGTTATGGGAAAAAAAGTCTCCGGCACCGGACCTCCATCGAGGAAGCTTTAATTGACTCATCCGCCGCTTGGAGGGGCACCAGCGGGGTCCTTCCTTGTCCGTTTGGGACGGCTTATGCGCACGCACTCCGTCCTCTACGGTCCCGCATACGTACTACGGTACGGAGTAGATGGTGGGAAGAAGAATAATATCAAACTTGGAATCACCTTCGCATAATGACCCCCGTTACATTCCATGTATTGACAGCTTACACCTGGAGATTCTCCATCTTCTTGGTGGCCTCCTGTGCACCACCGGCCGCCTTGGCTTGCTTCCCCTTGGCCTTCTGGGAGGTGCTGTCCTTGGGGAGCTCCTTGGTGAAGGGAAGGAATTCGGGAGAGCCGGGGATGTATTTGCGAAGAGGCTCGGGCACCATGAAACCCTGTCAGGCCATATCAGTACTGTTTCTCCGCATAGCATAGCAATCACTTACATCCGCCGTTTGGTAGTTCTCCAGAATGCAGCAAAGCGTCCGCTCTGTCGCACACAGAGTGGCATTGAGAGCGTGGACATAAGTCTTCTTGGAGTCGGTTTGTTTCTTGATTCCATAACGGATCTCCAGATTGCGGGATTGGTAATCAGTGCAGTTGGAGCACGACACCAATTCCTTGTACTCCCCCTGGAAGGGGAACCAGGCCTCGAGGTCGTATTTCTTGGACGCCGCATTATTCAGAGCGCCGGAAACAATGGCAACGAGTTGGTAGGGCAGACCCAGAGACTGGTAGAATTCCTCCGAAGTCGCCATCATCTCCTCGAAGGCCTCCCACGACTTTTCAGGGTTGGTGATGACGAATTGTTCGATCTGCGTCGTCGTGAGTAACATCCTGCCAGGAGATCAATGGGTATGTCATCAAATTGTACCTTTTCAAACTGGTGAACGCGGAAGATACCCCAGGCATCTTTACCGTGCGCACCGGCCTCCTTTCTGTAGCATGTGCTATACCCGGCATACCTATATTGGAATCAGCGATGCACCCCCGAACAAACGAGTTTCAGCGATTCGTACTTGATGGGAAGGTCCTTGTCCTGGAGCCACTCGGAATCATGCAGGGCGGACAAAGGCTGCTCAGAGGTAGCAATGAGATACTTGTCCGTGGACTTGTCTTCGCTTTCGGTGACCTTGTACAGTTCCTCGTCGAACTGCTCAAGCTGGGCAGTCTTCGCCATCATTTCCCGCAGCATAAATTGAGGGGGTTGGTTTGGCGTGTAGCCCTTCTTGAAAAGGAACTCCAACCCGTAGTTCACCAAGGCAAGGTTCAAAAAGAGACCATAGCCCGTTAAGCAGTAACCACGGTGGCCAACAATCTTCACCCCGCGCGCAGGATCATAGCCATCGAGTCTAGTCAACACTTCGTGGTGAGACAGGCAGTCGCGCTTCTCAACAGTCGTCGCCTCCGGGGCCCATGTCTTCACGACCACATTGTCATCCTGCGGAGATGGGTTAGCCATGTTGGTTCGTCGGAGTTGGCCCCTGTATCGTATCAGGACAATCAGTTGGACGAGTTGACCCACCTCATTATTGCTGACGGGGACAGATTCGTGGACATAGTTTCCAATGGTTCGGACTTTGCTGTCTCTCTCGGCCTCCTTCTCCAGTGCCAGCTGCTCGGCCTCTTTCTTTGTCTTTTCTAACGAGGCCTTCTTCTCGAATAGGCTAGACGCGTCCTCCTTGTTCTGCAGAGAAACGAGTTAGCCGATACCGAAATAAATAATAATAACAGCGTAGCGTTGAGTTCTCGGCTCAACCGACCTTCTTTTTCTGCCCAATTTCCTTCTGAACGCCGTTGAGCTGACTGCCGATTTGCGTAACCTCATAACGTGCTATCCAATGGCTCTGAGTTAGCCAACTGCTTCGCAGGAGGGTCGACTGTGTGCAGATAACATACCTCGACGCGCGGCTTCGTACAATGCAATGACTTCGTCCACCGCTTCTTCCGGAGCAAACCGCTTCCGCTGGCTCTCCTTGATCTTGTTCGGGTCTCCACCGCGGTCGCTGATGAAATCGGCCAGATCGAGCATCTTGAACGTGAACGGCCTGTAGGGGGATTTTCTTTGTCTCGAGGAGCCAAGCAAGCAAAAGCGAAGGACAAGGGAAGCGCCGGGGGAGTCGTGGTGAAGATCTAGGGTGAGGGGTCAAAAAAAACCTGGGCGGTGGCCTTTAGACTGTTAGGGCATAAGCCATGCGTGGAAATAAAGGATGAGGGGCTTGTGAGTATTATCTTATCGCCCTCCCGACAAAGCAACCAAAGCACCCAGGTATTCCCCCCCGAGGTCGATCTAGTTCTTTTATCAGTCTCGTTTCTGCTGAAGTGTTTACGGAGGCCCTCCCACAGTCAATTTACTGATACTTGATAATTAACCTAGGAAGCGTCAACTACATATCGATCCAAGGTACTCCAACACGTAAAATACCACTCTATCTCTAACAGTCATACTAGGTAAGTAAATTAGTCGGGTCATAACGACTGCCAAACGAGAGAAATCGACAAGCAAACTGACTATAGAACAAGATGAAAAAATGCCACCGGGAAACAATACATATCCATAACAGCCGTCCCTCCGCTTTCTCGCAATTACCAAGCCCAGATATCCTCCAGCTCAGCTCTGCATCACATTACAACACACTTGTTGGCCCCTGTGGGTTGTGCAGGATTCTGGGACTTCTCGATCTCCCCAATCATTAATTGGAAGGCTTCGTCAACATTGTGGCCGAACCGAGCACTAGCTTCGGTGAATGCGCAATGGAACTCCTCCCCTAATTGTCGGCCCTCATCTAGCGATACCTGGCGATGTTCGGATTTGAGGTCACTTTTGTTTCCAACAACCACAAGCGGCACCGAATCGGCTCCCTGTATGACGTCTCAGCAATGGATCAATCGGACGGCTGCGCGAATACACCCACCAGGTGATTCAAGATCTTGTCACGAATAGTCCGAACCATGTCAAAAGACTGGCGGGAACCCACAGAGTAGACGACGATGTATCCATGGATTCCGATGAAATGTTTAGAATTCAAGATGCTGTACTCATCCTAGCCAAGCATTAGCCTGCGTGCGTGACACCCAAGCCACCCTCATTGACCATACTTGACCAGCAGTGTCGACGATTTCGGTCGCAAAGTCTTGACCATTGTACTTGATGATCTGGCTGAATGTGTTTTCGATGGTGGGGTAGTAACTCTCTACGAAATGATGTTCAACGAATCGGACGGTCAGAGAAGATTTACCTATGAAGCCCATGTGTAAGCAAGTCTGTGCCGCAAAGGCAGAAACTGGGACGAGGCTCTCGTAGGATTGTCATACCCACTGATCGGCTGCCAACAATAGCGATCTTCCGCTGCTTCGGTGCGGTAGGCATTTTGTAGTTTCCCCAGGCGCCGTGTCAGAAGATCTTCGAGGAGGAATGATAGGTTGGAATCAGGACGCGTCAGATAGAACGGAGCCAAGATTCAACAGCTGGATGCAAGTTCGCAACAGGCAACAGACGTAGAGGTCATCAAGATGGTTATTAGACGAAGGGGAAAAACTAGGAGATATCGCTTGATTAAATCGAAAGTCAATTGTTCTCTCAGAAAGGTGTTTGAATGATGGGTGGACTCTCCAAGGTGGCAAACGGTTGTAGTACTTACCTAGGTAACTCCCGGCGGCCCAGATGGAACATGCAAACAGGCCAAACCGTCTCCAGTAAGCGGACCATCGCCGAAGAGAGACAACTACATTATGTCACCGCAGCGATTGACTAATCCGTCATCACCCAGCCATTAATTCGTATATTAGTCCGGTCAACCTGTGAAAAGGATTGGTTCAAGTACCATGCATAAATTGCTACAGTAATCGTTCGTAATCATACAGGATTCATAAGGTACATCAACACCTGCACATAATAAATACAATAACTTCCACCGTCCCGTCCATCATGTGCTCAGGTTTTACCAACACATTGTCGTACTTTGGATATGATATGCTCTAATCTCGCAGTAAATTGAGATTCCTTCTCGTCCCTTCCTTCGAACGGGGGTGAATCTTGCTCGACTCGCTGGTAATGTTGCAAGAATTCTTGGGATGTCGAGAGTATCAGGGCCATTCCCTTCTCACCAATAGTGTTCTTAGCGAGTGTAAGAGCTTCCGGGTTCAAGCATATTGTAATTAGAAGGATGGCTAGGTATCCAAGCGCGACGCTATGGTGCATCTCTGGGACAGAATGTGCCTATTTTCTCTCATCAGATTACAGATTCGGGCGCAATGAATTTCAGTCTTACCTGGTCAACAAAACCAATACTCGCAGAGAACTGTTGAAGAAGGGCCTGGAGAAACGACGTTGGGCCAGGCGATTGTATCAAAAACATAGCTCTAGACGAATCGTCCTTCTCTGCCAGGTTAGTTAAAGCTCCAAGTGCCAATATCACCGTGTTGAGGGAACTGTTTTCTTTGTCGCCGGAATCGTCCGGTACTTCAGAGAAGCCAACCTTGATGATATGGACGAGCTCAGAAAGGACCTGAGGTGTTGTAAACACTTCACACAATGATGTGTCCTTGTTGGTTAAATTCAGAATCAATCGGACATAGAGAATCAAGATATGTCGGTTCGGTCCGTGTTGTTCTGTATTAAGCAGAGTATGCAGCTCAGCAAGCGGACGCAAAGCAACGCATTGCTCAGGATCTAATGGTCCTGATAAGACCGTATAGGTTTCCAAGATTGATAAAACCAGAACAGATCTCTGCGAACGTTGTGATGATAGAGAGGACTCGTCAAGATCCTCAAGGGTTACCAACCGGATCAGACGATCTATTAACGATGCGGAGAGCGCTTCAACCACGTTTTCTTTCTCACGGACTCTTTGCAACACATGACTAATGCTGGAAAGTGTAACGAACTGAGGGGACATGTCGGACATTGCTAAGTCTCCAGATAAAGCAGAGGCCAATTCAGGCAAGATTCTTTTGATGGATGTTTGCGTCCTCCTCGAAATACCGCGAGAGCACTGTTTCGATACTGATAGCAAGTCCTCCTCCACGTCAAGTAACGCGGGGGCAACTTCCAGGAGACGTGACCAAAATAGGCTCAACAAGGCATGGGAAAAGGAGCCCCCATCGCAGGCCATCCGATATGCGCACAAAAGCAAGGAAATGGACGTTACATCGAGATCCTTTGTCATGGACTTCACAAGTCGTTCATCAAACCCATATTCCGAAAAGCGAGAGACACAGGCGCGGTCAAGGAGTTTTTCACACAGCTGTATTAATCCAGAACATCTCTGTGAGATAGAAGTGTCAGGATCTTCAATATCTTCAAACATTAATTCGACCGTTTCCCGAAAGCGCGCATTGTCCCCAGATTGCCGTAGCTCATGAATACTGCGAACAGGTCGGCTGTCATTTGTTTCGTCATCGTCAGGGCACGATGGAATTGTCGATGAAGGTGCTGTCATGAAGAATGACTGCTTGCCATGTGATGATGTACGGGATAATCCGTCCTCTTCGAGGAAAGACATGTCATTCAAGAAAGATCGCTGCCTGGCGTAGGTTACTTTAGATCCGCGCAGGCCGGTTGCTGGTTGGGAAGCCAACTCTTGAGAACTTCCCAAATCCAAAGACCCATCTTGCCGAAAATGCCCACTAGACTGGGAATGTTGGTCATCGCCTGGATGCCCCGAATTGGAATGAGAAGATTTGTCCAGCTCAGGATCACCACCTCCCATGGTCCGTTCCATCGAAGGGGATAAATTCAGACTTGGTGGTTTTTCAGTCATGTTAAGGTGGTCAACCAATCGTCGCCGCGCGGGGGTCAGATTCCCGTGGTGAGGCTTGCTCGGCGATGTGTCAAGACTCGCCCGGTCGATAGCAGGGTGTGAAGATGGGATCTGAGAGGTCTCCTTTGCCTCGCGGGTATCCCCTTTTTCAGGGACTTTTGCGACATCTGGAGCCAAGTAGACAGGCGTATCATTCCCGTAAGGGCGTCGTCCGGAACTTCTTTCGCTGAAAGTATCGCTATCTTGGGCTCTTCCGTCCTTTTCAATTGTAGAAGTCTTCATACGTTTTATTCGAGGATTGGTGTGGTCTTCTGAGATATCCCGCTGGACGAAGTTGGCATGCGATGTGGAAGATCCAGTCGCTCTGTCTGGCCCCTTTTGCGACCTGTTCGAGGTTCTTTTACCGTAAGTGACAAGCTTTTTAGATCTCTGGTACATAATGGCGTTACAGAGGCGAAAGCGCCGGCGTCCTTGGACAGACAAAGTCGGAGAAACTGTACAGAAGAGGCCGACAGTCGATATTCGTTGCCATCCAAAATATGACAGGTGTTAAGCCCGATAAAAGCATGGCAAATCCATGGACAGCTTTACTTGCAGAAAGTGACGCGTGCGAAATAGTCGGATACCTTATCTTCCGATGGAGGAACAGATGACAATTAAAGCCGCGGTTGTTGATACTAGGAGTGTCATGGAACCTCCACTAACAGAGGACTAACAGCATTAGCATTGTTCAGAAGGACAATTCTTTGTAAAAGTTGGAATTCTCCCATACCAACAGGTGGGGGAGGGCGAGGCCGGAAGCAGCAGTGCCTGTACGGAGCCCCGAGGTAAGACGGAGTTGGTAGTAGTACTCTTTTACCTTGCGACAAGCTCCAGGTGGGGGTTTCAGGATGATCCTTACATAATAATGGGATTTCATTAGTTACACCGCCCAGTGACACGCTAACCATATCTGGACTAACTCTCTTATCTTAGGTACCTAACTCGGTAGCTCCACGCATGATTCTCCCCGCTCTGGTATCTTTCATGGTTCTCTCCTCTTGTCTTTCCGATTGCTGCTCCTCAGGCACCTTCCTTGGGTCTGCTCACGCACATTACTCTTATTTCTCGACTGACAGGGACCCCTCCTCATAATGGCTGCGGAACGCGGGGAAAGCGCGCCTTGTCCGGCCCAAGGTGTTGGACCTTTCTATCGCCCCGATGGAGAGAAGCCCACAGCAACAGTATCGAAAGCTCTGCCCTACGAGAATGTCCATGTCTTACCGCAGACTCCCCAATTGATTGCTCTCCTAACGTAAGCCAAGATCATGCATGGGTTTGGTCTGAAACTGCAGGATCTCGTTGAAGTGCGAGCTGACCCTCATTCCAGCATGATCAGAGATAAGAATACTGGCCGCGCGGACTTTATCTTTTATTCCAACCGGATTATTCGCCTCCTAGTTGAAGAAGGTCTCAACCATCTCCCAGTGGTAGAGCAGCCGGTCACTACTCCTGTTGGCCGGAGTTACCTCGGTGTGAAGTTCGAAGGGAAAATATGCGGGGTCTCAATTATGAGGGCAGGGGAGGCCATGGAACAAGGGCTGAGGGACTGTTGTCGGTCGGTTCGAATCGGAAAAATTCTCATCCAAAGAGATGAAGAAACATGCCAGCCTAAGTTATTCTATGAGAAACTTCCGGTTGACATTTCCAACCGATGGGTCCTTCTTCTCGACCCCATGTTTGCGACGGGTAGGTCACACTGCAGCAACGTAAACACATGTCTAACACCATATAGGGGGTTCTGCTACACTTGCTGTGGAAGTTTTAAAGCAGAAAGGCGTACCGGAAGATCGAATTTTGTTCCTCAACCTTATCGCCAGTCCAACAGGAGTCGCTGACTTCGCCACACGATTCCCCAGACTGCGAATTGTGACTGCGTTCATTGACCAAGGCCTGGATGAGAAAAAGTGAGTGGCTCGTGACAGGTCGTACTTTTGGAATGATCATCTTGTGCTAACTGAGATGTTTTAGATATATTATCCCGGGCCTTGGAGACTTTGGGGACCGATACTATACTTTATAATCCGCCTGAGGGCCATTCATCTTGTGTATACAAATACTACTGTGTACATTTTTTAGCATCAATAAAGGTAGACGCCTATCATGCCATAACAGACATCGAAGGGGTAGATGGGATATGTTAAAACTGCCAGGTAACCATTAATGATTCACCCTAAATACTGCCTAAACAGCTAGTTATAACCAGATAACTGTTGTCCAAACGCCACGAGACATCAAATAGTGCAGGTGACAAAAGCAGGGAAATTTACGGGTTTCAAATGGGCCCCCTCCCCTCTGGGACCATCTGGTAGTATCAATATCCATCATATTCATCTGCATGTTCTGCAACGTCGACGCCTGTGTCTTCGCGATACCCCGTTGATCGCCCATCATGGACGTCGTTCTCTTCATATTTATTTGCTGTGTCCTTAGCCACGGCATCGCATGCGTCAACCCAATCCGAGTATACGTCAACAGCAGCAGAAAGGTCTATGACACGCAACAGTTAGCTGTGGCAGGACCATGAAACTGATAGACCTTACAATTGATTCCTGTTTGAAATCTCTGTCCGCAGACCTTGCAGGACAGATTTCCTAACCCCAACTTCTTGTCCAGCTTCACCACAACAGAGTTCTCGTGATTGCAGAATAAACAGGCGAATGTCGTGGGCAGGGGTTCTCTCTGAGCTGATGTTAGAGGCTGTTTGAATGGTGTGTCCAAAGTCCAATACCTTTTTTGGTTGTTGCGGTGTTCTGCTCGACTTCTTCCGTTTACCCTACATGAACCAGCATAAATTAGAAACCATCTCAAGTCCCCCACTGGAGGAGAAGTTTCGAAAGCAACTTACCATAGTGAGCTGTATTGAAGCGCTCGGTTGGCTGCCGAATGAGTAGCGCGTTCTGGACCTTCTTAAGAAGCTTGTCAGTGATGTTCCCGATCAAAAAGGTCTAGTCGCGCGTTTAATCCACCTTATGAATTAGGTGTATGGTGGGTGTAATCAAGGATGGCGCTGGTTGATCAATAATAAATACTCTTTGTATCAACTCTCAACTCCTTTGGAGTTGTCGCCGAGACCGCACCCCATTTTTGTAGGAGTATTACATCATCCATCTACCTAGGCTCGTACCGCCTTCCAAATCGTCTTACTACTTTATTAGGCTGGTAGATAAGCGCACAGGTACATCCATGTACCTTAACAGAGATGTTGAGCATTCTTCTACGAGATACTGGGTAATATAGTATTATCCGTCATAAATTTCCAGGAATTGATGTGCAGACTTCATTCTTACTACTTATTAATAGCCAGATAATAAAAGCTCAGCCTGTCTCTCCGTGATGGTAAAGGGTAAAGTCTGATATCTGCGTAAGTACACCTACTGCATATGCTGTACCCCGTAGTAGCTACTCAAGATCCGGTGAGAACAGCGGCTTCAGTTGGTGGATTCATATAACTCAGTCTTTCCAATATTAAGATCATGTGACTAAAATTATTGGCCAATCATATATGGTATGTCTATTTCTGTGGGGAAGCCATATTATGTAATGCAAGGATAGGGCCCGCGGCTCGCTTAGCGGACTTTTCTGTGGGATTTCGTTTTCAACTTTCGTCCCGTTGACCCAGCAAGCGTATATCGCATCGACTCCCTCCACCGGACCCCGTGGTGTGTGAAAACAGTCTGTCTTCGATAGCCTCAAGATAGACACGAGTCGCAACAATGGCCGTTGGAAAGTATGGTTGCCGTTCTCTTTGATTTTGGATGGTCGAAGATCGTGAATCCTAACGGCTTGATAGGAATAAGCGCTTGTCCAAGGGCAAGAAGGGTATCAAGAAGAGAACTGTCGACCCCTTCTCGCGGAAGGATGAGTACTCTGTGAAGGTAAGACGACCCTTCAATAATTCGCAACGTCGCTGACGAGATCCAGGCCCCCTCTACCTTCCAGATCAGAGAGTATGTCTCGCGCGTGTCACCTTAGTTGCCATCACACATCCAGAGTGTGTCTTTCTATTTCGCACAGACGACTGACCAATTTGAAAATAAAGTGTCGGAAAGACCCTTGTCAACCGTACAAGCGGTCTTAAGAACGCCAACGACTCTCTGAAGGGACGTGTCTTCGAAGTCTCTCTCGCCGACCTCCAGAACGACGAAGACCACGCTTTCCGCAAGGTCAAGCTCCGTGTCGATGAGATCCAGGGAAAGAACTGCTTGACCAACTTCTACGGCTTGGACTTCACGACCGACAAGCTGCGCTCCCTGGTGCGCAAGTGGCAGTCCCTCATCGAGGCTAACGTCACCGTTAAGACGACCGACGATTACCTCATTCGTCTTTTTGCCATTGCCTTCACCAAGAGACGCCCCAACCAGATCAAGAAGACCACCTACGCCCGCTCTTCCCAGATTCGCGCTATCCGCAAGAAGATGACCGAGATCATGCAGCGTGAAGCCGCCAGCTGCTCTCTGTCTCAACTCACCACGAAGCTGATCCCTGAGGTCATCGGCCGTGAGATCGAGAAGGCTACCCAGGGTATCTACCCTCTGCAGAACGTTAGTAGCCGCCCTTAACTGATCCACGTGGCTTTACGGATAACTAAACATATATAGGTCCACATCCGCAAGGTCAAGCTCCTCAAGTCCCCCAAGTTTGACCTCGGCGCCCTTCTGAACCTTCACGGCGAGTCTACCACTGATGACAAGGGCCACAAGGTTGAGCGGGAATTCAAGGAGCAGGTGCTTGAGAGCGTTTAAACGGAAGTGCTTGCTGCTAGCGATGAATACCCTGTCGGTACTAACCCTTGAGGCGCCGCCGTCTCTATTCCGCTCAGAATAATTGGATGGCGTGGAGTTTTACGATGCCTGTCAACCCAACCAGGTATGGATGGGCCATCTGTCGGATTTGTCCTGGGAGCAGTGTCGATAATCTAGAAAAAAAATGTTTCCTATGAATCAATTTTGTTACGTCTGAACGAATTCTTTGCCTGCGGTCTCTAGAGGCAGCGGATGAGCCTGCAGTGGGGGGGGTTATTCTTCCTTGGAATGCTCCCCTCTCGCCACATAGCTACCTGCCAGGCTTTATGGACCCTATGAGCAGATTGATCAGCGGCGTAGATTATATCTATGTAATACCTCAGACCAGAATTTCAGGCATCATGGCACTGCCAGCCTCCGTCGTTACCAGGGTACATGCTATCTATTCAAGGGGAAGTGGCGTTTCGTTCTTTCTGCCCTATAAATCTGTAGACCCCGATTCTTTTGGCTCTGGCGCTCCAGTGGATTTCGGATCTGGGGATGGTGGTACGACTTAGGGCAAATATCGAAGTAAAAGGCTAGCCGTGTCTACCGATCAGATACCTAAGCTACATTGTGTTGCACAGCCATTGCGACATTTATCAAAATGATATGTATACGTTTTTATCTTGGTATGCTTACAACTCACTTACCTATTGGCTCAAGCTGATTGCGGATCTGTGCTTACCTGCTGCCCACATGGTTTTATTTCGGGGATCGCACTCCGGCCGCCAGAGGCAAGGCCAGTGAGGCCGAGTGGAGAATCACAGTCAGGGTTACCTCTTCTACGATACCTTTTTCAACGGGATAATTGGAGAGGCACCGCAACTCATGCTCCTTTGCAGATTTACACTGCCTGTCAAGCCCCCGAAAACTTTCTTCCTGTCCATGAAGAACCGTTTTCTTGATACTCTTGGCGAGTTATGGCAACCTTCCTCAGCTCTTCTTTGTTTGTGGCTAACCGAGAGGCGCCGAGCCAGGTATAACGAATGGGGCTGCAGCACAGTCAGTCAGTGAGCGTTGTATGGAGCGTTGTATGGAACGATGCAACAGTACTTACTCCTTCGGGCGTCGCACTCTGACGACGCATTCTGCGGATGCAACTTGACGAAGCTCTGTTTCCCTAGGAGGCTTTAGCAACAAACAATAGCTGGTATAGCATGAGCTTACAGTCGGTCGATGAATCCGGGAAGTAGTGCATTTCCGCCAACAATCAGAACATTTGCCAGAAATGCCGGATGTAGTCCTTGCGGCAGGACAGAGAGGCTCTGCATGACTATATCTGGAATCCCAGCTTGTTTCATACCAATGTCACTCGGTGTAAACAGTATCTCAGGGACAGCAAAGCGTTCGTTACCCAAAATCAGGACGTCTTCCGATATCGTGTCAGTACCCGCACCAGCAAGAGCGCTCTTTCTCTTCTTTATATTCAACATGGGGTCATGAGGACGCATGAAGCCTTTCTTGCCTGCATTTGGGTCAGGGAGGACGTAATCGACCGTGATACCTTCGCTAGCGCCGGCTTGTTCACGCTTTCGGTTGCCTTTCCATGTCCGTTCCATATCCCTAGCAAAATCATCGGTCACGAAACAAACAGCCTCTTTAACTTCGTTCATTATGTATGTTTCATCCACCATGTTATACTGCCTCATGGATACCATCTCCTTTAAATAGTTTGTGAGGTGTTTCCCTCCGAGGTCGATTCTTCGGATTCCGCGTTGAATTGGTTGACCTTTGTAGACGGGTGTGACGGTAGTATGCGAATAACCAGAGTCGACAACAAGCAAGCATTCGGTGGGAGATGCCACAGAGTCAGCATTCGGAGGGGTGGGATCTCCGAATAGGGACTGTATTTCATTCCAGGCATTCAGTGTAGGGCCTTGTATGATTCCGAATGTCAGCGTAAAGCAAAATAAAATTCACTCTTTTACGAAATATTCTGATGATTTGCTTACCCACACATCTATAATAACCACCAAACCCCCACTCCTCCATCACGATCTCGTCAGCATTTTTCTGTAGCGCCGGCAGGGCATTCGGTGCTTCCGTGAGCAGGAGTGTGGTCTCCTCTGGGTTTGTAATTCGCATGTCTTTCGACCGCACAGATCCCTCATCAAAAAATGAGTGTTCCCAGATTTCCTTCTGCGCTTCCCAGTTTACAATATACCCTTTTTCCACTGGGCGCCGAAACATTAATTCATTGCCGTCCGTTACATGAGTATTGAGTTCGGAGGCGATATAGACCCGATTTCCACGAGTCTTGACGAGAGCATTGGGAATCACGTTGCACGATGAGAGCAATTTTATTTCATCGTTCCCAGGCGGTAGAGCATCGAAGGCGTGCCCGGCCTTTATTGTGTATGCGCCGTTGTCAATTATGAACGTCTTCGCTGGCAATGTCCCCTTTGTCGTTGGCATGGCCCTTCCGGAAGGCCGAGGTTTAGAAGCCCCCATGTTATCCCAGTCTTGTTTTAGTGAATTCGGTCGTGGAGTGGGAGGTAGGAGTGGGTAAAAGGAGTTATTCAGAACATCCGTCAAACGATGGTAATAAAAGAGTTTGACCGCCTACTACATCCAGCGTCAGCAACCATCTTGGCACGGATATGGGATAACTTACTGCGAGGATACCTCCAGCTACCGTGGACTTATAGTCCTGCGTTCAGAGCCCAACATTGATCGGCATCAAGAAGACCAAACAGTGCTCTCGGTGGAAAATCCTTTTCCTGATTCTTGGCGTCTAATAGTTACACAAAAACAAGCACTACAACGCGATAGATTATATAAATTTGAACATGGACCAAATGAGCGATGGTATCCTGTTGTATCCTGAATTTTGAAATCCCGCGTCAGATGCTAAGTGGTGAGAGCTACTGTTTCCCAACAGTTTCATTTTATATGTGCCCAGTCCGGTACTAGCGTGCGGGGAGCAGTGCAGCAATTGCAGGAAATGGCACAACGGCGCCAGTCTAACTAGTAGGCCATTTGGGTATATTCGTGTAGATTGATATCTTTTGAGCATACCGCAATATGTCGTCCATCTGTCAGCCGCAAGATGATAACCATTGAATTTCTTCCACAGCTAACAATGGTGCTATATAGGCTCCCCTGGTATTTCCGGGAAATTATAGTTAACTCTCCATTACCCCATTAATTTAACTGGGAGGAACGTTGGCCGAAACTAGACTTCAGTACCTGGGTTCACATCCGCTCAGTATCTGCCGTAAATCTGCTCCGGAGATATACACTTCCACGTCCCTGCTCTGCCTCCTCCACCCCCAGCCTTCCAGCCTGGCCCATACGCTTGGTACTCGCCGACGCAGGCGGAACAAAGAGAAGTCGACCGAGTCAGGCTCCGCCAAGCAGCCAAAGTTTTGTGCGGAGCAGCTGCCGGGCACACCAACTTGGAGGTATCCTGGAGGTTCTCCGAGCTGATTTCAGAGCGGCTGTCGTCGCATAGAACCACGTTGTGTGGTATTCTGTTGCTTTTCTGGGGAGTAGGCCATTTGGAAAGGGTCTCTATCTTACAGATGACATCAATTGGCCTCCTGTGGAAAGCTGGGCCAGGAATTTGGCATTTGACTGGACAGGAAAGTTCCGCACGGTCCCCATTACTTTACACGATGGTAACGTGACAATAGTGCATCCCCGTGTGTGTATACAGAGTAGGTTGGGAGACACCCCGCACCCCGCCACGGCCAGAGCCGGGGATAGTTGGAGCACGGGAGAATTGAATGAAGGCCTGACGAAAGGCCAGAAATTGCCAATCCATGCCTGTCAAGGGTTTCTATGACACCTGACCCACGGAGAAATCCCGGGGGAAGTGATTGCTGTATAATGTTGGTGGGGCAAATAAAGACGACTTAATCAGATTGAAGAACATGGCCCCATTTGATGTAGTGAATCGTTTGATCAGGTAAACAACTGAGCTTCGCGTATATGCTTTGCGCCATACTAAACAACTTTATAATTATCCCATGAGTCAAGGCCCCCCCTTTTTTCTGCCAAGAATAATAACAACCAGCGTTCACAGAAGAGACATAAGGGTATAATGTTGGATGCGGACACAAGGCTAAATCAATATATACCACACACATAGACCCCAGTGCTACAATTGAATATGACATACTGAAACGGAAACGGAGTCTAATACAAGCTGGATGGCTTTTGCACCTTATGACAGGAAAATAGTGAACCTTATTTTCTCGTATTTACGTCTGGCACCACCCCACACATCTATACTTGTTTCGCCATAAGTTATGAAGTCATGATTCGTTTCCAGGATAGGTAATTACTCCTTCCAGGAAGTATAATGTTGGAACTAAAGATGAGTTGAGGAGAATGTCCCTGATTGGGCTTTGTGAGCGGTTATGGTGGTAATAATTCTGGGAAACTTGTTGCAATTACATATTCTTTCTTTAGTGTAGGCTACATATATCACGTGATAAATATGATACTCGAGGGAGCTGAAGGCAATCAAGCAGGGGGAAGGCGGGTCATTCTACATTAGTAGTGGTGCATATACATCTCTGGAATCTGACATCTTGCTCCAACTTCGTACCACATCTTCCCCATCTGCAGTATTCGTCCGTGTCTGCCAATAAATCGAACAGAAGCTGGTACCTGTGCTTTAGGGAGCCAATGCTGGTGGACACAGATGACTTTTTTGATTTCCATGGTTTCTGCTAGTTGTAAAAAAATAAATACTTCGGAAAGCGGCGTGGGCCAGAATCGCGCGGGTATCCAACTAACCTGGCGGGTAAGATGCCGTCGTCATTCTTACATTTCCAGTAACTAACTGCCGAGATTCTGTCGGGATAATATCGGGACAGTCAACTTGGGTCTCTCCGCACGTACCCACTGGTTTAGTATGAATACGATGGACTGTGGTAAATGGAGTCGCACCTCTCCACCCCGCATGGGACATAATTCCTTTGGTAGCGTAAAGCAGGCTGAGGCATTCAGTCATTGGATACAAATGACTCATGGACGTTGAACGAGGAGAAATTTCGGGAATATCAAACCTCAGGGATTGCTATTTCTTCAGAACTTCGTGCTAGCCAACTTTTTACCTATCCCACTTTCTTCGGGAGGTATACTTAAAGACCACTGTACCTCTCCCAGAAACAACCATCAATATCATGCCATGAAGTTCGCACTAAAGCCGTGCTTGCTTGGTGCTCTAATTGCATTCGCGAGGGCGGGAAGTGATGATGCAGTATGCGGTGGCTTAACAACAACTTCATGTTCAGACTGACAAAGTATACCTCAGGCAGTTAGCGCACAATCCAGTGCCCCTGAATGCTCCGATCCGGCCTTGGAACTGTCACTCAGCGACCCACCGTATGAGAACTACTTCTACTCTGACTGCAATGTCGCCGCCCAGGTTGTGGTTACCAGTCCACTCCCAGGCAATAATCTTTCTATCATCGGGCCACGCCTGATTATAGCATGGCCGGCCGGCAATAGTGGCGCATGTGTCTTCTTCGCGCCACAGAATGGCAAAAATGGCACATTGTCCATCCAACTTATTAATTCCACCGACACCCACCCTTTGTCCTCCGTCTATATCGCATCATCTAGTGGTACACCTAGCGTCGGAATTCAAGGGCTCTTGCGCTTTAACTCGTCTGCAACTCTCACTGTCCCAATTCTGGGGAGCATCCGTACGATTCGCGATTTCGTTGAGGGTCCTAGTCTTCTCTACCCTGAGATTCAGGGTGCTGTCAAATTCTCGTCCCAGGATGATGGGAGTGTCTTGCTGCAGCGTACTTGGTTGGATAATACCACAATGACGAGTTTGAAGTTCCAGCCCTTAAGTAACTCCACCTCAAATAGCGTCGGCACTGTGATTCTGAACAATCGCACTGTCAATTTCGAAGCTGGCGATTATCTCTTCTCCACGACAATCAACTACCCGCAGCTCACGCAGATGAAGTCCAGCGCGGTGCTCAATAATGCATCGAGCAATTTGGTTTCGTCCAGGCCAGATGAGATAACTGCACTTTCTTTTCTGTCTTATTCGGACAAGTTTCTCACCGGTGCATGGCGCTTCTTGACGTATTTTGGGAGGGACTCGATGATAGCGACGTTACTTCTAGAGCCTGTTTTGAGCGGCGGTGAAGGGGGTGCTCTTGAGGCAGTTATTGGAGCCGTATTGGAGAGAATCAACCGCACAGATGGGACCGTCTGTCATGAGGAGACGATTGGGTGAGCATTTCAGTTTTGATCGCCGAGAGCTTTGAGTGACCTTTGGAAAGGGATTACGCAACCTGGAAAAATGCGCAGCAGAATATCACTAGCACTGCTATGAGCTGTGATTATCATATGGTGAGCATGTCTCCGACAATATTCCAGGTGGTTATTACTGATCCGATATATCAGGTTGACTCGGATTATTATCTTCCCATTCTGATGCAACGATATTTCCTAGAAAATCCAGTTGGTCGAAGCAGAGCTGTTGATTTTTTCGAGTATGTGGCCCACTCCAATACTATCGAAGGCAATCTAATTCTCAACCTAGTACCGCGGCGGGTACGGTCAACCCAGCAAACGAGAATTTGACCTGGGGTGATTTGGCCCTCATCAATGCGGAACGGATCATGCGCCTTGCGGGGCCTTTTGCTCACAATCAGACGAAGGAAAACCTCATTCATCTCCAGGAGGGCCAGGTTGTCGGTCAGTGGAGAGATAGCACTTACGGTACGTTTACCTTTCCGATTTGGCGAAGAAACTCTGCTGATCCACTCGTTTACAGGTCTTGGCGGAGGCCGTATCCCTTATGATGTGAACACTGCTCTTGTGCCAGCAGGTCTTAGATCTATCGGAGCACTATCACGAGAGGGGGTTACCCCATATAGAAAGCAATGGGGTTCTCTCGCCGACGAATACGCCAAAATCTGGGAAGACAAAACACTGGACTTTTTCGGCGTGACAATCCCACAATCCAGAGCTAAGTCCCTGGTTGAGTCATATGCTATCGATAATTTCCCGGGGCCAGACCAGTCCTCCACTATTGATACCGATATTTCATTCAATGCCGTCGCCCTAGAGGGAAATAATAATCTCTCCAAGGTGGAAGTCATGAATACGGATGATTGTTTCCGCCACTTTCTTCTTAACACTACGAACGACAACCAACTCACCCCCTTCTTAAACAACTCCGCCACAAATATCAGGCGGACTTTTCCAGCCGGGCTAATGACTGACGCCGGTATGCTCGTCGCGAACCCTGCGTTCGGGGCAGACCCCGTATACGCGCAGAACTTTACAACAGGCGCATACCATGGTACGGTCGTGTGGTCATGGCAGCTGGCCATGATGGCCAAGGGGTTGGAGTTACAGCTAGGACGGTGCGATGTAACCTCAAATGTTTCTGTTAGCTCGGAATTTATGGAAAGAGGCCATAAACCCGAGTCCGTGATGCCCCTCCCAAATTTCTGTACTGATGACTCCGTTTTTGAAAACGTGCGCGGGGCGTATAATGCGCTCTGGGACTCAATTGAGAAGAACAAGGATATGCTCTCAGCAGAGGTTTGGTCTTGGACTTACCAGAACGATTCGTTTCAGGTTCGGCCCTTGGGTGTATTTCCTTCGCCACCTGGGGCGGGGGGTCAGACTGGTATGTCCTTCCTTGTCCGCATTTATCTCGATTCTGTTTCAGATGGTCCTGGACTATTCCTGGTGCTAATGTCTTCCCACAGAATCTAATATCAGACAGTTGTGGTCACTTACGTTCCTGGCTGTTGCTAGGAACGACAACTATAGATAGGCGAACAGGTAGTCTCCAAGTAGTAGGAACGAGATAACCATCGAAGGAAACGGAAGAATACCGGATTCAGAAGAGATAAGGCGTTTCTAAACAGTCCAAATTTGTAAGGACAGGCACGGAAAAGGAACGCGCAGGTATGTGTGATAGATGCCACGGCCAACGGAAAAAGGAAACACGTCGTTAGGCAAAAGTGTTGAATGCATACATAGCACCTATATTGTGATTCCTCAAGAGATGACCTAGGTCAGTCTGGTTGTATAGTGTCTTGGTTGGGGGAATAATTTTGCTTCATTGAATAGGTAAATTCCGTAGAGATCCCAAATCGACTGGCCATCATCATGCCTGAGATTTCCAGTTTTCTGGCCAAGATGGACGTTCAACTTTTTAGGTATAGCATTGTGTGTCTTGAAATTCGAGTAAGGAGACGTATCCATTACCCATTATATCGCTTCGCAGGCTTTAACTCAAGTACGCGCTCATGTAACAAGTATCCCTCATTCTCATTTGCATTGAGAATAAGTTTCTCTCCGATGCCGAGCTGGCGGACTAATTTCCGCAGTAAGTGTGCATTCGTGTCGTTATAAAACATCTTGCCAGATACCGGTTACATCGCCACGACTTTTAGCACTAGTTACATAGGTAGCCTTAGCACACTAATCAATTCATTAATAACCATTAAACGGGTGATCATCGCTAGTAACCGCAAAAGATAATAATCAGACAATAACGGTATCATAGTCTCCTTTAATATTGGCTCAAGGATTTTCTCCACGAGGTCAAGTATGGAGTGACTAAATTGCCGAGTATATTATCGGTTCATTAAACCGGGTTACATAACGGTTTTATAAACGGCTGGATAATCGTTGGAGCCCACATAGTCATCAAAAACCTCCCAATCTAAATATAGCCCCGTAAACTCGACTATAGTAGGTTCCTATGGCTTAGGTAGCAAGGGCGTCGACGGAATAAGACCTAACAACATAGAATCTAATCCGTGGCGCTATAGGTCGGCCTCCGAAGCTAGACGGGGAACACTCAACTAAAGCTTCCAGGTAGCAGCTTATAACTAAGAGTAGTCATTGATGGTTAAGTTTCATAGTGTGTGCATCTTTATCGCTACTATAGCTAAGGTGGAAAAAGTATACTGTCACTAATTTCTAGAAATATAGAATTTTAGCTTAACTAATTCTCTAAACTAAGTTCTTTAATAATAACAATCTTCTTTATTATATTACTAAGGCTCATAAAGATACAAAACTATAGTTCTTTTAAAAAAAGAAAGATTATCGAAGTTAGTAGAAGATAGAATAATTAGTAAGTTACTGTCAAACCCTGGGATCCGTCTATGCTGCGCTGATTGCTAGCGTGGTTATTCGAGCTCGGATGATCAGAATTCCACTGATCCTAAGATAGGAATACACATCCTAGGAGCGTAACTTCTATAAGTAATAATAATGTTCTAGGGAACTAATAAGGCGAACTTAAGATCCTAAGTAGTAAAGATAGAAGTAAAGCTAAGCAGATACATATATCTATGGAACTCTCGGGAGTTCGGTATAGCTGCAGAAGAATTCTAACTAATTCGATTTGACTTTAGATGTTCCTCACTGAATACTTAGATCTCTAGGAGGAACGCATAGAAATCTAAGGAAGGAATAAGTAGAAAGTGAGAGATAAGTCAGAAGAATAGAATACACCTTCTTTAGAAACTCATGTCCTTAATCCTCAAAAGAATCATGGAAACAGTCCATATATATATATTGCAGAGATATGGGCTGTAAATAAGAATAGAATGAAGAGTCTAAATCAGAAGGGGTAAGCATAGAATAAATAGTAAATCAGAATAGAATAAATAGGGAGTGAATGAATAACTTAGTATAGCACGCATAGGGATAATCCAGTAAATAATGCAGTGATTCAATAAGCAATATAAAATATAAATAATCCCGAAATAGTTAGTTGGAGGCATCAGACCATACGTCTGACACACCTCCCCAGTTTCTAAAGATATTTAGAAACTGCAAATTACAGACATATAAGGTTCAGCTTACTTTTATATAGGAATCCTATAGAAAAGTGAGGTAAAGGTAAGAGATAATTCAAATTAAGTAAGATATATCTTTTATATTTAGCTATTTTATAAATTCTCGGTGTTTTAGCCCATAGAGTTATTTGGTAAGGCTATCTACGAGTATCTTATTGGTAGGTATCCATTAAATCTAAATAGATTGATTTTGGACCTCTTAGCGAAGCCAGTAATAGTAAATATCTATATACTTTAATTTTGATCGATATAGTAAATAAGGCTTAGTAAGTAGGTTAATAGTCTGCTTATTATCATACTAAATGGTAAGTTACTGTTCTGGATCGAATGCAATGGCTTTGAAGAACCGTTTCCACCATAAAAACTGCTTACTAGCTGCAGATATAGCTAGAAATTTAGCTTTGGTAGTAGAGAGCGTTATTATCTTCTACTTTCTAGCACTCTAATCGACTGGTCCTCTATAAAGACTAAATATATAACCTTCTAAAGACTTTCTACTTGTAGAATTAGCAAATGTAACATCGCTAGCAGCTCTAAAAGGTAGTATAGAGCTTAATAAAGTCGATTCCGATAATTAAATAGCTGGTTCAGGTCCTGAATAGCGAATTACATAGAATCAAGTTCTATATAAAAATAGAATAAGGTAGTTTGCTACCTCCATATGCCTCGCTGTAGACTTTAGCAGAAATTATAAGAGCTTTTAGCAAGTATGTACGTAGTCAGGTCTCGATATAATAATTATATATAAAGTAGATCCAATTTTCTGCTAATAGAGGTGAATTCCTTTCGAATCTAATATCTGCTTATCAATAAAATTAAGGTTTTTAGCTGGTAAAGAGGTGGTAGGAGGCCTCCGATTAGCCAAATTAAATCGGTAAGTGATTTTTTTAATATAATCTGCCTAAGATATCTATATCTTTTGCTTTAGGCGATCTCTATAGATTTTTATATTCAGAAATTAAGTTATTTTTCTAAGATCTTTTATCTGGTAGGTTATATAGAGGCGTTCTTTAAAGAATCTAACCTTTTCTGCCTAATCTTTATGAAAAATAATAATTATATCATCGATATAGATTATTAAAATCATATAGTCGTTTGTATATAGGCAGGGGTCCTCTGGTATAGGCTCTAGGCCTAGTTTTCTTATTGTATCGCCTATTTCTCTCTGCTAAAGCAATAGAGATCGTCTTAGTCTATATAGGGCCCTATTCAATTGGAATACCCTATTTTTAGGACCTAGGCCAGGTGGGGCCTGCACATAGATCTTCTCGTTAATAGGGCTATT